>NC_133126.1:41091019-41391019 GCF_048418815.1 Hemitrygon akajei | reverse complement strand
GGATGGAGCTGACTGAGTTAACAATTTTCTGCAGCTTATTTTGATCCTTTGTGGTGCCCCTCCCCCCCCCCCCCCCCCCCACACACACACACACAATACCTGCTGGTGATGTAGCCAGTAGAATGCTCTCCACGGTACATTTGCAGAAATTTGTGAGTTTCTTGGGTGACGTACCAAACCTTCTCAAGCTTCTTATGAAATATACCCGGTAGCTTCTTTGTAGCTGCATCGATATGTTGAACACAGCATAGATCCTCAGAGATGTTGACTCCCAGGAACTTGAAATTGCTCACTCTTTCCACTTCCCTCAATGAGAACTGCTGTACGTTCACTCATCTTGCCCTTTCTGAATCCCACATTTAATTAACACACGCAAAATGCTGGTGGAACGCCACAGGCCAGGCAGCATCTATAGGAAGAAGTACAGTGGACGTTTTGGGCAACTCGGCCTGTAATGTCGACTGTACTTCTTCCTATAGATGCTGCCTGGCCTGCTGCGTTCCACCAGCATTTTGTGTGTGTTGCTTGAATTTCAAGCATCTGCAGATTTCCTCGTGCCCACATTTAATTCTTTGGTCTTACTGAAGTTGAGTATAAGATTGTTGCTGAGACATCACTCAACCAGCTGATCTATCTCCCTCCTGTAGGCCTTCTCATCACCAACTGAAATTCTGCCAACTACAGTTGTATCATCAGCAAATTCATAGATGGCATTTGAGCTGTGCCTAGCTACACAGTCATGGGTCTAGAGGGAGTAGAACCGTGGGCTAAGCACACATCCTTGAGGTGTGCTAGTATTGATTACCAGTGAGGTGAAGATATTATTTTCAATCTGCACAGACTGGTCTATGGGTCAAGAATCCCATTGCAGAGAGAGGTACCTTTTGGAGCTTTTTGGTCAGAATTGTAGGAATGATTATGTTAAACACTGAGCTGTAGTCAGTAAACTACAGCTTGATATAAGTATTAGTATTATCCAGAGACTGTGTGAAGAACCAATGAGAATGCATCTGCTGTAGACCTATTCCGGTGATAGGCAAAGTGCAGTGGGTCTAGATCCTTGGGCAGGAAGCAGGATTCTAGTCATAACCAACTTCATCACCATGGATGTGAGTGCTACTGGACGATAAGTCACCCTGCCCACCCTTGTATTAGTTATATAATATTAGCAAATAACCAGTCCACTGAAATGTTCTTTTGAAGATAATAAATTCATAGAATTGTATAGGTCCAAACTTCTAGTCAACCAAGGACTTAGGTTCCAAAATAACCTTTCTTTATATGTACATTTCTATTTCAGAAGTGCAGTAAGCAGAGGCCAGCAACTGTCTGGCTGCTAAGACAAGTAAGAACCTGGTCAACCCAGCCAGAATAAAGTAAATCAGAAGTAAAATGTGCTTGTTTTGACAAAATGAAACATACAAGCTGAAATTTGCAAGTCATTCATCCAGTGCCATTTCTGCCAGATGGAAAAGCGCAGGTGTTTGTGAGTTTACATTCATTGCAAAAGTGTTCCATACTATCGTAGCAAACAAAACCACCGTCAACAGATAAACCACATAAAACCCTTTGTTGTGGCAAAGATTCCTAAGTTGAATGGTCACTATGTAGTAATACCCATTGTAATTGCTATGAATATGTCAGGCAAGACAATACAGATTTAGATGTATAAGGGAAGACTTAATTGATCTTCAGCTAGGTAGGCTTTGAAATAACTGTAGGATGGGGAAAAAGGAGCTATGTGGTGTTCTTAAACAAGTATGTGGTGACTATATATCTGTACCTTGGCCAAAAGAACTAATTTCTGTGTAATCTTAGAACTGTGCATGTAACTATGCTTAGTTTATAATAATCATTAAGTTGTATTTTGTAAGTCAGTCTAGAATTCTGTATCTCAGGGGCTCCCTTGCACATGCTTTAATCATCCATTGAACAAAGGAACCTCAATTAATTACTGCACTGACAAAATGCTCATTAGAACCTTCCATGAAAAGTTTTCTCTTTGGCGTCCTGGGTAACTTTTAATGGTTATCACAGCTCTTCCCAAAATGCTGTTTCACTCTTTTGCTGGGCTTATTCTGTCTTGGCATACATACTCACAAGCACAGCTATTTTTGGATGTGGGACATAGCATGGCTCTAATTTTTATTTTCAGTTAGAAAACATTTTGGTTAGCAATTTTTTTCCATCCCTTAAAGAGTGGATGCTTACAATTTTAATCATAGTGCACAAGAACACATAGATTCTATTGTTGCATAGAGAAGATTTTAGCAGCCGACCTTGTTGATTATCTACATTTAAATAATGCATGTACTACAGTACGTGCGCTTGCAACACTGTGTGTCAGACAGAGTGGTCAGCAGCACTGGGGCTCCATAGGGGACTGTCCTGTCTCCCTTTCTCTTCACCATCTACTCCTCAGACTTCAACTACTGCACAGAGTCTTGCCATCTTCAGAAGCTTTCTGATAACTCTGCCATAGTTGGATGCATCAGCAAGGGGGATGAGGCTGAGTACAGGGCTACAGTGGGAAACTTTGTCACATGGTGTGAGCAGAATCATCTGCAGCTTAATGTGAAAAAGACTAAGGAGCTGGTGGTGGACCTGAGGAGGGCTAAGGCACCGGTGACCCCTGTTTCCATCCAAGGGGTCAGTGTGGACATGGTGGAGGATTACAAATACCTGGGGATACGAATTGACAATAAACTGGACTGGTCAAAGAACACTGATGCTATCTACAAGAAGGGTCAGAGCCATCTCTATTTCCTGAGGAGACTGAGGTCCTTTAACATCTGCCGGACGATGCTGAGGATGTTCTACGAGGCTGTGGTGGCTAGTGCTATCATGTTTGCTGTTGTGTGCTGAGGCAGCAGGCTGAGGGTAACAGACACCAACAGAATCAACAAACTCATTCATAAGGCCAGTGATGTCGTGGGGGTGGAACTGGACTCTCTGACGGTGGTGTCTGAAAAGAGGATGCTGTCCAAGTTGCATGCCATCTTGGACAATGTCTCCCATCCACTCCATAATGTACTGGTTAGATACAGGAGTACATTCAGCCAGAGACTCATTCCACCGAGATGCAACACTGAGCGTCATAGGAAGTCATTCCTGCCTGTGGCCATCATACTTTACAACTCCTCCCTCGGAATGTCAGACACCCTGAGCCAATAGGCTGGACCTGGACTAATTTCCACTTGGCATTATTAACTTATTATTATTTAATTATTTATGGTTTTATATTGCTATATTTCTACACTATTCTTGGTTGGTGCAATTGTAACGAAACCCAATTTCTCTTGGGATCAATGAAGTATGTCTGTCTGTCTGAAATGTGTACATACTAGAAAAGTTGCTGTTAATTTCATTGTAATAGTAGCTTTGTTCTAATTAGAACCATAAATAAATTATGATAATTTTGTAAAAGCAAATTTCTAGCATGCCGGTACCAAGTACTATTTTTGGGTCTGCATGTTGTTCCCTTATTCAAGAAAGGGAGTAGGGATAGCCCAGGAAATTATAGACCAGTGAGTCTTACTTAAGCCTCTGCCAGTGATGCCTACACTGAGGAAGTTTAAAACTTCTCCTTTCAGTTAGTCCTGATGAAGGGTCTCAGCCCAAAACGTCAACAGTGCTTCTTCCACCAGCATTTTGTGTGTATTACTTCATTGGTTGGTAAGTTGATGGAGAAGATCCTGAGAGGCAGGATGTATGAACATTTGGAAAGGTATAATATGATTAGGAATCGTCAGCATGGCTTTGTCAAGGGCAGGTCCTGCCTTACTAACCTGATTGAATTCTTTGAGGATGTGACTAAACACATTGATGATGGTAGAGCAGTAGATGCAGTGTATATGGATTTTAGCAAAGTATTTGATAAGGTACCCCATGTAAGGCTGATTGAGAAAGTAAGATGGGATGGGATCCAAGGGGACGTTGCTTTTGTGGATCCAGAACTAGTTTGCCCACAGAAGGCAAAGAGTGGGGGTCATATTCTGCATGGAGGTCAATGACCAGTGGTGTGCCTGAGGGATCTCTGTTCTGGAACCCCTACTCTTTGTGATTTTTATAAATGACCTGGATGAGGAATTTGTTGATGACACAAAGGTTGGGGGTGTTGTGGATAGTGTGGAAGGCTGTCAGGTTACAACAGGACATTGATAGGATGCAAAACTGGGCTGAGAAGTGGCAGATGGAATTCAACCCAGATAAGTGTGAAGTGGTTCATTTTGGTAGGTCAAACATGATGGCAGAATATAGCATTGATGGCGAGTCTCTTGGCAGTGTGGAGGATCAGAGGAATCTTGGGGTCCGAGTCCATAGGACACTGAAAGCTTCTACGAGGTTGACTCTGTGGTTAAGAAGGCAAACGGTGCATTGGCTTTCATCAATCGTGGGATTGAGTTTAGGAGCCAAGAGGTAATGTTGCAGCTATATAGGACCCCGGTCAGACCCCACTTGGAGTACTGTGCTCAGTTCTGGTCGCCTCACTACAGGAAGGATGAGGAAACCTTAGAAAGTGTGCAGAGGAGATTTACAAGGATGTTGCCTGGATTGGGGAGCAGGCCTTATGAGAATAGGTTGAGTGAACCCGGCTTTTTCTCCTTGGAGCGACAGAGGATGAGAGGTGACCTGATAGAGGTGTACAAGATAATGAAAGGCATTGATCGTGTGGATAGTCAGAGGCTTTTTCCCCAGGGCTGAAAGAGCATAGTTTTAAGGTGCTTGGAAGTAGGTACAGAGGAAATGTCAGGGGTAAGTTTTTTTACGCAGAGAGTGGTGAGTGCATGGAATGGGCTGCCAGTGGTGGAGGCGGAAACGATAGGGTCTTTTAAGAGACTTTTGGATAGGTACATGGAGCTTAGAAAAATAGAGGACTATGGGTAAGCCTAGGTAGTTCTAAGGTAAGGCCATGTTCAGCATAGCTTTGTGGACCAAAGGGCCTGTATTGTGCTGTAGGTTTTCTATGTTTCTATTTCTTTCATTCCTAAGATGTAACGCACCAGAGTAAGCAATGGTTCAATTATTTGACAATGCAGTAAACAATTTTTTTTAAAGATTTCTCTTCATATGGATGGATGCCAAAATCTGGAATTGTGACTTAGAAAATTTTTGAACCTCAGTTGTCCTATTTTGACAATAACAGTTTTCTGTTAGATATTTTAAAAATGGAATATTTTAGTACATGACTATAATTTGCTGAGTAATTATGGTGATTTCTGTATTTAATAGCAGTGAATCAAATTTCAAATGCGTAGAGCATGTTTAAGACTCCTATTTACATAAACATCTCAACATTTACACCTTCAGCATTTTATGTACTTGAAGAAGATCACCTCTCTTTCTTCTACACAAGAGTACAGACCCCATCAGTTTAAAAAGTCTTGACAGGTCAATCCTCGTATGCCGTTTGGACCGTCTCCAATATTAATATATCCTATGAAACTGCACAGTACAATGGATGTGGACTGTACAACTGTAATATTTTCTTATCCCCAAACCCTTCAGAACCAAATGTTTAAAAAACAACAAAATTGTTTAAAACAAAGGGGTCTAAAATGAAAACTGGTCAAATATGTCTGCAACCGCACAGTAGATCACTGATATAAAATCAGAATACTCAGTATGTCAGGTCGCATCTGTGAAGAAAGAAAAATAAACGGAGTTTAATATTGCTCGCCTTTCATCCTGTTTGGAGGTGTGGGGAATTAGTGCGATGTTCGGAGCGGATGAGGAAGGCGCGGCCCGGCCCGGCCAGGCCAGCCCGGTGGAAGGGAGGCGCTGCCCAGGGCCCGGAGGAGGCGCGTGCCTGCATTACCTCACCCTCCGCAGTGACACGTGACGCCGCGGGCGCGTCTCAGTGGCTGGCCGGCTGCCGCAGTGCCTCCGTCTCTGCTCTATCCGAGGGCTGTTCGGTACGGTGCGGCCAGCACTTCAGACTTTCGCCATGTCTGAAGGCAGCGGAGGTGGCGGCGGCGGCGGCGGCGGGGAGGATGGCAGTACCGGCCTCGAGGTGACGGTGCAGAATGTGGCGGACGTGTCGCTCCTGCAGAAGCACGTCCGAAAGCTGGTGCCGCTGCTGCTGGAAGATGGCGGCGACGCGCCGGCAGCCCTGGAAACGGCCTTTGAGGAGAAGAGCGCGGTGGAGCAGATGAAAAAATTCCTCTCCGATCCCCAGATGCACACAGTGTTGGTCGAGCGAACGACCCTGAAAGGTTTGTGCGCTCCTGTCGTCTACTCGGGGGTAACGTGAACCAGAAGCGCTGTATGCCCGACCTGCTGGCCGGCAGCACCCGGCAGAGAGCTGGGTGAGGGCGGCGGCCCGGGCAGAAGTTGGCACGCAGAATGTAGATCAGTCTTCTCACAAAAGTTATGCGAAGGTTCCGATGGGAAATTAATCTTAACATCAATTTTCCAAGCTAATGGGCAGTTTGGGTTGGAGTCGGTTGCTGCTGACAGCTCTTGAGCTTTGCACTATTTCCTTTGGGAAACGTCCGCCTTTTGCTAATTTCCTACAGTTTAAATTACTCTTTATTTCTTATTTGTGCAATGCGTATGATTTCCCTTCATCACTTCAACATAATTTAAAATCTGATTATATGACTGGTAGCTTACATTTCTGAATACATCTAATATTTTAATTTTCCTAGATTCCCACAAGGATGCTTCCCTTTGTGGGCGACGCCCTATTGTGGAGAAGAAATGTAATTTGTCTCCTATTGGCATTTCATCGTCAGCTGACTCAGTTATATGTACAAAGCAGTTTCATGTTCTGTAAAATCGATCAGTGTACACCTATTTCGCATTTTTCTAATAAGGCTTATCAGTGTTTCTTTTATATTGATTACAAATTGCCAGATTTTTACAGAGGAAGCAGAAAAGTTTTTTAATCCTTTTACAGATAAATATTAAAGATTAGCTTTACTTGTCACAATTACATCTAAACATATAGTGAAATGCATTGTCTGTATCAACGACCAACACAGTCCCTCAAGTGTCACCATACTCACAGTTTTACTGATCCCAACCCATAAGTCTTTAGAACGTGGATGGAAACCAAAGCACCGGGAGGAAACCCAAATCGAGACCTTAAAGACAATGGCGGAAATTGATCCCCCGTCACGATCGCTGGCACTGTAAACCATCACGCTAACAGCTAAACTACCATGCCGCATCAGAGTGAGATTAACTGCTTGCCTTAATGAGAGAAGTGACTTTACCGTGATAGGTCCGGGAGGGGCTGGGGAGGTTGGAGTGGGAGGGTAGTAGCGGGGAGTTGAGAATGTGAAAAGAATAAAATGGGATCAGTGAAAGAAAAACATTTATGGCATTGATCAAAATGCCTGTCCCTTTGGATAACTGACACTAAAGAACAACTGCACATCTTTTGTCTTCAATAGAATATTTCTTACATATAAAACGGCACGATTAAAGTGTAAAGAATTTGAGTTACTGAATGTTTTGCATATATCTTGTTAGGTACTAGAAACACTACATAGGGTTATCACCCCTCACTCCTCAACCAACACAGAGCAATATTCTTTCATTTTAATATTTTTCTTACATTCAATCTCATCTGACCCTATAATTGGCTTTTAAGATGCCCTCTTCTCAGTATTACAGTTGGGAAGAAGGTACAAAAACCTGGAGACACACACTCAGCATTTCAGAAACAGCTTCTTCCCCTCTGCCATCTGATTTCTAAACGGACATTGAATCCATGAGCACTACCTCACTCTTTATTTTGCTTTTTTTTTCACTACTTATTTTAACTAATTGACATATGCTTACTGTAATTCAGTTTCTTACCCCTCCGTTATCATGGATTTCATTGTACAGCTGCCGTAAAGTTAAATTTTGCGACATATGCTGGTGATAATAAAGATGATTCTGATTCTTAATATCTAATCCATTAACAGTATGTGATTTTGTGATTAAATTATTGGGTAACTTTTTCATCCAAATTAGTTTTAAAAATCCCTTACGATAAAAATCCAAGCTTAGGGATGTCATGTACTGTATGTGTCATCTGCAGTTTCACAATTTGCAAGGTAGTCATGTTTTCTTGTCAGTTACTTATATATTCACTCAGAATCCTCGAACGTCAATTCTTTTTTTTTACTTTTTTAATTGTGTTTTCAAATAGTTACAGAATAAAAGTGTGTGAAAAAGAAAATATGTGTTACCCATCCCCCCTCCCCTTAACCCCTCCCCCCTAACATCCCTATTGAAAGAAAAAAGAAAGAAAGAAAAAAAAAGGAATGCCTGGATATTAGAAGATCCCCACATGCTCCACGGAGTTCGTAATAACTTTAGTATATATATTTATTTCTTTCCCCAAGTAACCAATTATTTCATCTTCGGAGCGCCTATATATTTAATCCTGTCTTTTGTAAATAAGGGCACCAAATTTTCAAAAATGTTTCATATTTATCTCTTAAATTCTAAGTAATTTTTTCAAGTGGAATACAGCCATAAATTTCTTTCTTCCAACAATCTATACTTAAATATGTATCCGATTTCCAAGTAACTGCAATAGCTTTTTTGGCTACTGCCAATGCAGTTTTTATAAATTCTTTCTGATATTTATTCAATTTGGATATCGGTTTTGTCCCTTCAATATCACCTAGTAAAAGTAATATTGGATTATGTGGAAGTTGTATTCCAATAATTTGTTCCAATAAAACTCTTAAATTTGTCCAAAAAGGTTGAATTTTAGAACAAGACCAAGTAGAATGTAAAAAAGTACCAATTTCTTGGTTACATCGGAAACACTGATCAGATAAATTTGGGTTCAATTTATTTATTTTTTGTGGTGTAATGTATAGTTGATGTAAAAAATTGTATTGCACTAATCTTAATCAGACGTTTATTGTATTTGTCATACTCTCAAGACATAGTCTTGACCAATTTTTTTCTTCAATTTTAATATTCAAATCACTTTCCCATTTTTGTCTTGACTTATGGACTCCTTGTTTAATTGCCTGTTTTTGAATCAAATTATACATACAAGAGATAAATTTTTTAGTCTTTTTGAATTAAAGTTTCTATTTCATTGGGTTTCGGTAATAACATTGTTTGACCTAACTTTTCTCTTAAATAAGCCCTTAGTTGAAAGTAGCAAAAAAGAGTGTTGTTTGATACTTTATATTTATTCTTTAATTGATCGAATGACATTAATATACCTCCTTCAAAACAATCTCCTATATATCTAATCCCTTTTTGAAACCAATTATATAAAAGTTGATTATCCATTGTAAAAGGAATAAGTCTATTTTGAATTAAAGGTCTCTTTGCTAATAAGGATTTCTTTGTCTCATCGTCAACATTTATCTTATTCCATAAATCAATCAAATGTTTTAATATAGGACAGGGGTGTCAAACTCATTTTAGGTCACGGGCCGGATTGAGCAAAATGCAGCTTCATGCGGGCCAGATCAGTCGGACGCGTGCGAACGCAGCTTTCGTTGCCTCCGTTTTTTCAGCCTGCTATAATGTGTCTCAGTCTCTGCTATAACTACAAAGTGTTTCACTTTACAAATTCTGTTTCTTATGAAGAAGACTGTTGAGCAAGACTGCCAAATAAACACTAAAAACCCTGAAAACCTGGTACCTGAATAAACTCAGCATTAGCCATATCATACGCCATAGGCGCTTCGATTACTGGGGCCAACTTTAATAGTAATTAGATATTATCTCGCGGGCCAAAGATAATTCCACTGCGGGCCGGATTTGGCCCGCGGGCCTTGAGTTTGACATATATGATATAGGAGATTCTTTCTTTTCCCGTATCCATTTAGATTCCCATTTATATATAAAGTCTTCTGGTGTGTTTTTTCCTATTTTATCTAGTTCTATTCTGATCCATGCCGGTTTATCTTTCTCAAAAAAAGATGCAATAAATCTAAGTTGGTTTGCTTTATAATAATTCTTAAAATTTGGAAGTTGTAACCCTCAAATTTCCATGTCAATTTTTCCAATGATATTCTTGAGAACGTCAATTCTTGAGCTGTTATTTTAGTTTCCTCTTTCCCACTCTGTAATTGAAGAGATTGGTACATTGTCATTGTAGATATTTCTCTGGCACCAAGAAACCAGCTATGGGTACTATTTTTGTCTCTCCATTCTTTGTTGGGGTCTATGCTACATGGAGTTATATACCATCTTCCAATATTTTTGATATGTCTAATAACTTGAATATTTATGATTAAAAGGTAGCTATTTCCTATATTAGATTGTTAACCTATGCATGTCATCAGTTTCTGCTTTTATCTAATAGAGGATGTTGGAGATGAAGGGGAAGAGGAGAAGGAGCATATAGCTTACAGCATTAACACCGATATTCATTATGGACTCAAGTCTAACAGGTATTGAATTTATTGATTTATTTATCTTGTTTGACAGAATTAGTTAATTTCCTTGACCTTCCAAGTAGTAAGTTAATGTATTAAAGTGCAGGTTTCCCCTGCTATCCGAAGGTAGAGTGTTCCTATGAAACCGTTTGTAAGCTGAAATGTCATAAAGCGAAGAATCAATTGCTATTAATTTTTATGGGAAAATTTTTTTGAGCATTCCCAGACCCAAAAAATAACCTACCAAATCAAACCAAATAACATATAAAACCTAAAATAACACTAACATATAGTAAAAGCAGGAATGATATGATATACAGCCTATATAAAGTAGAAATATTGTATTACGGTGTAGTTTCACTTATCAGATTGAGAAGACAGCGAGCCAAAATCGATTTGGAGGGGAAAAAACCGGCACGTACACACCTACGTACATTCACATATACGTACGTACATGCGTACGCACATACACACATGCGCACACAACTGCCCGCACAAGGCTTCACCGTCATGGTAGTCTTTCTCGGGGTAAACACACGTATAAAGCGGCCATCTTTTTTCGTAAAAGTGAAAATCCTCTTTGGTTAGCGAAAACAGGTGCTAATGTAGGTCTTTCGTAACAGCGAGCTGTCATAAAGCGAATGTTCGAAAAACGGGAGCCACCTGTAATCTAATAATTCAGTCGTGTCAAATTTACTAAATTCTAACATTTGACTGAAGACAGTTTACTGATCTGAATTGTAAAGCTTGGTGGTATCTCCAGTGCTTTTATAAAGAAAAACTATTTCAGTACATAGTGCTTTGAGATCAATACATACTGATTCTTGCAATGTAATTTCATTTGTTTTGAGAAAACAACCAAGTGTTTATTTCTGTTAACCATGGATATGGGGTGTTTCTGTGTAATCTAGGTATTTAAAATTCATTTCCCAAATGTTTTTCTTTCTAGTTTGGCTTTCATTAAACGCACTCCAGTTATAGATGCAGATAAGCCAATTTCATCTCAACTGCGTGTTATAACACTAAGTGAAGATTCTCCATATGAAACATTACATTCAATTATCAGCAATGCAGTGGCTCCATTTTTCAAATCATATATTAGAGAATCTGGTAAAGCTGACAGGTAAAGTGCTATTTCATTTATACTTTTGTGAAGATTAACAAATGTACCTATAAATTGTTTTTTAAATTTCAGTGATTTGATAACTTGCTGGTTAATTTTCAGCGTAGAGCAACTGCCACTTGTAAAGGCTTTGCATATTGGCTGAGGACCAGTTGTGTTAGGAAAACATAAAGTATGTTTTTGGAATACAAAGTGTTGGTGCTGGAAGTCAGGAGGAAAATAAATGTTGAATGCATTCAGCAGTTCAAGCAGCTTCAGTGAGGAGGGAAAAAAGATAGCTGACATTTCATCAGAACTAGGAGAGTGAGGAAACGAGCTTACAAGTTTCAGGGAAATTGAAGAGGATGGGGAATGTACAGGAAGAGTGCAAATCATTGTTGACAAGCTAGAATTTACTTTAAAAACTGCAATTGAACTTTTGAGAAGAGGTTTGACCACACCCGAAAAGAGGAGAAAGAACTTTAACTGATGTGATGCTGGATTTGGTGCTAGATCCCCTGTTGTTTGTCATATATTAATGATTTGGGTAAGCATAGAGTTGGTATGACTAATAGATTTACAGATGACATCAAAATTGGCTGTTTATTAGAGAGTGAAAAAGATTATCTAAGGTTACAACAAGATTGATTGACTGGGAAAGTGAGCAAATCAATGGCAGACAAAATTTAACATGGACAAGTGACGCATTTTGAGATGTTAAATTAGGGTAGGACATGTTTAGTCACTCAGAAGTGTATGGCAGAGCCCTAAAGAGTGTAGTTGAATAGAGATATAGAGGTGCAATTATCTAGCTCCCTGAAAATGACAACACAAGTATATAGGGTGGTAAAGGTGCATATGGAATGCTTGCTTTCGTCGGTTCAGTTGTTGAGTGTAAAAATTGGGAAATGGTGTTGCCGCTAATATACTTAGTTCAGGCTGCAGGTGGAGTGCTGCATGCAGTTCTGATCATCCCTTCGTAAGAAGGATGTAAAGAGTTTCATCTGGAATAGAGAATATTAACTATACAAAGAAGTTGAACAAACTTCAGTAGTTTTCTCTGGAGTGTTGAAAGCTGAGGGGAGACCTGATGGTTTTAAAATGAAGAGGGGCATAGGTAAGGTAGATTAGAGTATTTTCCCCAGGGCAGAAATGTCAAATTCTAAAGGGCATAGCTTTAAGATGAGTGGGGAAAATTTGAAGGAGGTGTATAGGTGTGTATTTTTCCCACACAGAGAGTGACAAATGCGTAAAGCCTGCCACTGGTGGGGTGGTGGAAGCAGATAGTGGTGATGTATTTTTAAGAGGATTTAAGAAAGATACAGTAATATACAGGGATATGAACTATTTGTAAGCAGATAGATTGAGTTGAATTTGGCATCACAGTTGGTGAAAACATCATGGGCCAAAGGGCCTGTACCCGTGCCGTATTCTTCTGAGATGTAGAGCTCCAATTACTATCGTTCTAAATCAGTAGTTGGTTTTTACATCATAAATCAGCGATATGAAGCCATGAATCAGCAGAGGCCAGTTAGTTATGATTTTGGTGTTCATAGCCTTGATTCTTAAGTAAAATTTTGTGGCATCCTCAGTGGATAAACAAAACAGTAAAGTCTCAAAATGAAGGCTATAGATGTATATGTAAACAATTTTAAGTGTTGCTGATTTTTTTCCCCTCTGTTTTATTAGGGATGGTGATAAAATGGCACCGTCTGTTGAGAAAAAGATTGCCGAGCTGGAAATGGGTCTCCTACATTTGCAACAGAACATTGAGATCCCAGAGATCAGTCTCCCAATCCATCCAGTCATAACTAATTTAGCCAAACAGTGCTATGAACGTGGAGAGAAACCCAAAGTCACTGACTTTGGTGACAAAGTAGAGGATCCAACCTTCCTCAACCAGTTACAGTCTGGTGTGAACCGTTGGATTAGAGAGATTCAGAAGGTAAGGGCGTTACTCATGTTCAGAGTTTTGCAAATCAAGACTACCTTTGTGTTTTATGCTATAATTCAGGAATCTTTAATTATATTTCCTTTTTCATTTGTCTCAATTTTCTTTTCTTTTCCTTTGAACCTGTTTATTATTTCTCCCACTAACAATTAGTATTTTATGTTCTTTGATAAAGCATGCAGTTAGTTATCACAGTATGTTTTAATAGAGAAAAGGTTTCAAAGGTGTATAAACAAATACTTACCTGAAATACAGATTGAGTGAATTAGATAGGTTTCAACAGGGACATTTAATTCAGAGAAATGTATACATCCTGAAATTCTTTTTCTTCACAAGCATACATGAAAACAGAGGAGTGCCCCAAAGAATGAATGACAGTTAAATGTTAGAACCCCAAAGGACCCACCTTCCCCCCCACCCACGCACAAGCAGCAGCAAGGCAACACCCCCCATCAGCAAAAAAGCATTGGCGCCCCCACCCCACCAAGCACTCAAGCGTGCAGCAAAGTAACAGTAAAGAAACAGACTGCAGTACTTGTTCACCCAGTATTTGACATACCACAGGCACGCTCCCTCTCCCTAATAAGGAGAAAAAGAGGTGTCCCCACTTCATAGTGAGAGGGGAGACATAACAAAACGACTCGCTGATTTATGCTGTTAAAAGTCTGCTGTGTCGCTTTTACCGAGCTCTGTGCCTCTGGGCACACGGCCAACAGCAAGGCTGCTGCTTCTGATCCTCCTTCTTTTCTCACAACCCATCAGTTGTCGGTGGTGGCACCAGTCTTGAATCAGCCTGCCTCCAGAGCCACAAAAATCCGGCACCCTGAAGGCACACTAGCCTTCCAAGCCACGTCCTTAGCATATCAAAAAGTGGCTGGTTGTGAGCCCCTGAGAACGGGTCCCATTCCCACAAAGAACCAAACTCAGAGTGTAACTCCAGGTCAGGGTCTTCAAAAGTACCTTGAAAAGGGAAAAAGAAAAAGATATCAAAGGTAGAAATAAAGCTGTTTCCAAAGATGCAAGCAAAAGAGTTGCTGTTTCGTGCCTTCACTCAGCTCTGCCTCTTCCTCTGCAGATATAATTTTGCTTTGACAACCACAAGACTTTTTCAGATCTTCTAGAGTTAGTCCTTGTGTAATGATTTGTTCCACCAAATTCTTACTCTGACCCATGCCATGAATCTGGCTGTCCTGGTTGGAAATTTCAAAAGATGTGTTTGGCCTTGATTCTAATTCATAATTTATTAATTCAAACAGAACTGTTGAGGATCCTGGGCTTGAATTGTGGGGGAGAAGAGAGGGTTGTTGATGGAGCAAGGAATGCAAGGCATCCAACCATTTTCAATTGGTATTCTGGTCAATGTATATAGTAAAAATGTATGTTGCATGTAAGGTTCATGTGCTAACCTACATTGTGTTTTATTCAATAGTTTAATGGCATCTGCCATAGATGATAATTTGTATCAGATGTTGGAAAAGTTGGGAGGAAGGGGTCAATCGTAGTCAGATACTTATGTGGGAAAATTTATTTCCTTCCCTTGTTTGCTGCTAATGTTTATGACATTTTTAATTAATGTGTTTTCAAAAAGTTTGCTGTTTACAGTGTAAACTTGGAGGGCGGTTTATCAAAATTCAAACTCATAATCATGACTGAGCCATTATATTCCAATGTGCGCTGTATCACGGGTAGTATTAGTTAAAAAGTAGATCGGCAGTATTTACTCAATTTCTACTTTTGTTTATAGAGTTGATCTTCAAAGGATAATTCTTTAATTAGCTATATCTTCAGGTAAAAAGAAATTAAACAGGAGACTCAGCACAACATTCTTTATTACTCATTTCTATGCACATCTGACTTTCTTTTTACCCGAAGATACAGCTAGTTAAAGATTTATCCTTTGAAAACAAATAAAGAATTCACTAACAAAAATACAAGTGCAAATAATTAATTGCAATTGAAGTTATGAAGTTCCAATTCCCTCAGAACTATAATTAAGTAGTTTGCAATATTGTTACAGTTACAGTAATGTTACAGTTTTAAGGCTGGGCAGCAGACTACACAGTTGACCCTGAGAACAGAACCTAAATGTGGCAGGTAGATGGTAGTTCTCTGCTTTTTCCCCCCATTCAAAACCAATGCATATAATACTTTGGGGCTTGTAAGCTCTTATACTCATTAAATCAGTTTACCTCTCAGTTGTCCTATTAAATAGTCAATCACATAGGCTTTTTGGCCCAATTCATTCATGCCAATCAAGGTGACTTGATCTAGTTCTGTTTGCCTGCATGTAGTGCATATCTCTCTAAATAAGGGATTCCCAATTATTTTTATGCCATGGACCAATACCATTAAGCAAGGGGTCTATGGGAGCCCCTGCTCTAGATCTTTCCTGTCCATGTATTTGTCCGTGTTTTTTTTAACATTGTAATTTTACCCATCTCAAGTACTTCTGCCATCTTGTTCCATATTCTCACCACTCTATGTGAGGAGAAAAGTTGTCCCTCAATAGTCCTTCAAATATTTCCTTCTCATCTTAAAATTATCCTTTCTAGTTTTAGACTGTCCTTTAGGAAAAATACTAACTATCTACTTTATTTATGACCTGATTTTTATGCATTTTATGTTAACACTAGTCAGTTTATCACAGGAAAAGATAAACATGATTTTGTTAAATTGTTGCAAGTTTATATTTACACCCATTCTCCTATTATTCTGTGAAAATTTTATTTGTAGGTAACTAAGCTTGACCGTGATCCTGCCTCAGGAACTGCTCTACAAGAAATCAGCTTCTGGTTGAATCTAGAAAGAGCCTTGTATCGCATTCAAGAAAAACGGGAAAGTGGAGAGGTGCTTCTTACTTTGGAAATACTCAAACATGGCAAACGTTTTCATGCCACTGTGAGCTTTGACACTGATACTGGTATGTATGAACAATATTTAAAAAGCACCTTTTGGATGACAGTGCAATCACCAGGAATCTTTGTATAATATCTTTCCTGCCTTTATTAGTAGTAAATCATTATTTGTTGAATATTTTCATAACTTTCACATTGTCTCCATACAATTCTCTACCTGGCCATAGCAATTTTTAGAGAACAACAGAAACAAGTGCTTCAGGTTGCTTTAATCATTTAAGTAGTAATTTAATTGCTTCTGCACAGATTTGTAATTTGCTGCCACAGTCAAAGGAGAGGTGGCAGTTTCCAATTCATCCCAACCGAAGTTGATGAGCGACACTCTATGATCAAGGCTGACTGTCACGATATGGAGCCTTGCACCTTGATACTGGATGCACCACTTGTTGTAACATCAATCCCACAGGAACATTGCCTCAGTGGTTCACTTAATACCAAAGTCACATGGTTCTGAGATCACCTTAAACATTTCATTGTTGCTGAAGCAATCCAGTAGTGGATTGAACTTGACTAGATTCCCAGCATGTAAATGAAACAGTGGTGAAGCCAGGGTTTACGCCATGTTCCCAGCACAGCAATATTGTCAGTAATGCATCTCCATAGCATTTGCTGATTCGTTGGAATTCATCTTGATGACCACTGAATGAAGTACTAATGTATCATTTTATTGAATCTGACTTTTAATGTATTAATTTTTTCTAAAATAATAGGACTTAAGCAAGCATTGGAAACTGTAAATGACTATAATCCCCTGATGAAGGATTTTCCATTGAATGATTTGTTGTCTGCAACTGAACTGGATAAAATCAGACAGGCTCTTGTTGCAATCTTCACACACCTACGAAAAATCAGAAACACAAAATATCCAATTCAACGAGCATTGAGATTAGTGGAAGCAATTTCAAGAGATCTGAGCTCCCAGTTGCTTAAAGTCTTGGGAACGCGAAAACTGATGCACGTTGCTTATGAAGAATTTGAGAAGGTAGCTTGGAATTGAGGTTTTGATTTTTTTATTTGTTTCATACACGTTGAAGTTTTTAAAACTTGTGCATGCAATCTCAGCTAGAGTTTGGAAACAGAGTCTTGAGTTTATTCAGAGCATTTTGTTTTTCAGGTGATGGTGGCATGCTTTGAAGTATTCCAGACTTGGGATGATGAGTATGAGAAACTTCAGGTTTTGCTTAGAGATATAGTAAAACGAAAACGTGAAGAGAATCTTAAGATGGTATGGCGTATCAATCCTGCTCATCGCAGACTGCAGGCTCGTCTTGACCAAATGAGAAAGTTCAGACGACAGCATGAACAACTGCGGGCAGTTATTGTCAGGGTTCTTCGACCCCAGGTAATTTATTAACAAAGTGTTATACTGGTGGCTGCAGTTTATTTGGTGTTTAAAATCTGGATTATCATCCCACAATTGTAAGAAAATTGATCAGAGTTTACCAGAAGTGAATGACTGGAAATGCTGAGACTTCATAGCCCTATCATCTGACCTGTTTAAAGATGCTGTAACTGGCAGTGCTTCCTGTAGTTAAGGGTCAGAATGTTGGCAGATGGGTGAGATATGTCATTGACCAATGAACCATTCATCTTCTGAATATCCAGTTGTTAAAAAGACTAATCTCAGTGATCTCTCTTCATATTTATAAAGGCTCAACCTCTTGGCTTTTGTTTTGGTGAGCAGCGCCCCCTACCAGTGATCGAAGATCTGCCAAGGTTCTTTGACGTATTTGGATCTATGGTGCTGAAGTAATACAGGAAGCTAACTCCAAGGATATGGATTTTAGAAATTGTTTTAAATACTAAACTGAAGTAGAAATTTAGAGAGGTCTGGGCAAAAAGAATTGTACAGTCAATGATGTTCTGCACTTACCATTGAAACTTTGTTTTTGTAAAAAAAAAAAAGAAATAGATTCAATCAAAAGCCATTGAGTATGTAATCAACTTGGCAAATTTAATTATAGACAGTATACTGTCCTGAAATGTGTGGGGGACGGTCAGGGAGTGCACTAGAGTTAAGACTGCAGCTTAAGTTCAGAATTTAGAGAGAGGAGCCGTGAATCCCAATCCATTCCAGGAAAAAGCAGTCATACATCACTACTAAAGACATCATGGGTAGCTACAGTGCCAAGTAGAATATAGAAAGTCCCTCCTGAATATTATTATGATGTTTAGTCGATTCTCTGTAGATGTCATTCATAGCTTACTGTCAATAATACAGGCAAGGAATGATCATGTGAACACTCTCAAATGCACAAACCAGCATAATAAGCTCACTAAACTCCACTGCAGCGTTGACTTGCTGAACTCAGTTGGGAGTTCAGCAGCATTTCTGACCATTGTAAATTGCAGCCACAATGATGCATGGGTGTTTTGGGTGATCCAGCCCATTCATCCAAGTTTTAAGATAATCTATAAATAACTTTTTATGTATTTATTTATGTTGGCTAGTTTGAATTTATTAGTTTAACTCTCTGCAGGGTAATATCCATTATATTACTTTGTCTGTTGAAAATCTAAGTAAATTTGAGAGGAGGACTGAAAGTGCGGGGGGGGGGAGGCGGGACAGAATTTTACCATTAGAGAAACATTGCATCTAGAATTTAGAATTTGGCAACCAGTTTTCTTGTTCAGTTCTACTAACCTGAAAAGTGAAGCTAGATCAGAATAATTCTTCTCTTGGCCCAAAACATTGACTCCATGTTCTTTTTCATAAATGCTGCCTGACCTGCTAAGTTCCTCCAGTATTTTTATGTGTGTTTAACTCTTCCCTTTGCTTCACTAGTTTTGAAATCTAGATTTATTTTAGGTTTCCACCCATGTAATGAGCCAATTAAACTAGCAGACCGTGTTAATAACGACAGATGAAATGTCTGGCCTAGTTGACTTTTGAATCATATTTGTCTATCCATTTGAACGCTGTTTAAATTTTAAAAATCCCTTTCAGTGGGTAGCAAATCCTTTCAGCATTTTTTGATACAAACTGTATTTAATTTTCATACTTATCATTTTATAAGTCCATAATTACAATTGGTTCTTTTTTCCTCTTTCAAATTGTATAGGTGACTGCAGTTGCACAACAATCCCAAGGGGAAGGGCCTGAACCACAGGACATGAAGGTAGCAGAAGTTTTATTTGATGCAGCTGATGCAAATGCTATTGAAGAAGTAAATCTTGCTTATGAAAATGTCAAGGAGGTTGATGGACTGGATGTTTCCAAAGAAGGAACTGAAGCTTGGGAAGCAGCCCTCAAGCGCTATGATGAGCGAATTGACAGAGTTGAAACACGCATTACAGCTCGACTCCGAGATCAGCTTGGCACTGCGAAAAATGCCAATGAAATGTTCAGAATATTTTCCCGATTTAACGCCCTCTTTGTTCGTCCTCACATTCGAGGTGCTATTCGTGAATATCAAACACAACTAATCCAGCGTGTGAAGGATGATATTGAAGCCTTGCATGACAAATTCAAAGTGCAGTACCCCCAAAGCCAAGCTTGTAAGATGAGTCATGTCCGTGACTTGCCTCCTGTTTCTGGGTCTATTATCTGGGCAAAGCAGATTGATAGACAGCTCACTGCCTACATGAAACGTGTAGAAGATGTTCTTGGGAAAGGTTGGGAGAATCATGTGGAAGGGCAGAAACTAAAACAAGATGGTGATAGTTTTCGTATGAAGCTCAACACACAAGAGATTTTTGATGACTGGGCAAGAAAGGTCCAACAGCGTAACCTCGGTGTGTCTGGTCGTATCTTCACTATAGAAAATACTCGCACTCGTGGTCGCAGTGGGAATGTTCTAAAGTTGAAAGTAAATTTCCTGCCTGAGATTATTACGCTCTCCAAAGAAGTGCGCAATCTTAAGTGGCTTGGGTTCCGTGTTCCACTTGCAATTGTAAACAAAGCTCACCAAGCAAACCAACTCTATCCATTTGCAATTTCACTCATTGAAAGTGTTCGTACCTATGAAAGAACATGCGAGAAGGTAGAAGAGAGAATTTCAATATCACTATTGGTTGCTGGACTGAAAAGAGAAGTTCAAGGTTTGATAGCTGAAGGAATTGCATTAGTGTGGGAATCCTATAAACTGGATCCTTATGTGCAGCGCTTGGCAGAGAGTGTTTTCAGCTTCCAGGAAAAGGTTAGTTCATTTTATTTATCATTCCTCTGTTTTTCATGACTAATTGAGTTGCTGATTGGGCACAGTGATTAGGTTGAGCAGGTTGGGATTTGTTTTCATTGAGAAAAGAGTAGATCTTACAGAGGTGCATAAAATTATGAAGGGCATAGATAGGGTGAATGTACATCATCTTTTTCTTGTGGTTGGGAAATCAAGAACTAGAGGGCATTGGATATGGATGTGAAAGATTGATGGATATAGGTCAGAGATGGATATGGACTCCGTATACATGGATTGGAAAGGATTGGAGTGATATAGGCCAAATGCAGACAAATGAGACTGGCTTAGATAGCAATCTTAATTAGCAAGGACTATTTGGGTTACTTCTATGATGTATGATTGTAATAATCTTAAAAAAAGAGATCTTAAAATGGAAGAGACTCCAGCAAGGTAATGCATGCCTAGAGTTTCAACAATGGGTGAATGCAGAAGATAGCAGTCCTAAACTGCTCATCCACTTGAATCACCAAGCCCCATCTACGTGAGAATAATGCTCCGATGTAGGACTCTGCCGCCATCTCAATACCCACTGAGTGAGGTACTAATTAAGAGGAGGTGATCTAGTTAGTTGTGAATATTAAGTATATCTAATCTTATGGTCTTAGTATTTTCATGTAATAATGTTTGTCACAAATCTTTCAGGTGGATGATCTCTTGATTATTGAAGAGAAGATAGACCTTGAAGTTCGTTCATTAGAAACTTGCGCCTACGATCACAAAGTATTTTCTGAAATCTTGAACCGTATTCAGAAAGCAGTTGATGATTTGAACCTCCATTCATATTCCAATTTACCCATCTGGGTCAATAAACTGGATATTGAGGTAGGAATTGCCAGAATAACAAGGTGCTGCTAGAATTTTGGTTTTGATTGAGAATTTACTAGTTTGCTTGTTCTTGTAGATTGAAAGGATCCTGGGAGTTCGATTGCAGGCTGGTTTGAAAGCATGGACTATGGTTTTGTTTGGAAATGCTGATGACAAGGCTGATGTTGATATGGATACTGATGCTCCACAAACAAGCCATAAACCAGGAGGCGAGCCAAAGATCAGGGTAAGACTTTTCTATCTTATAGGTAATGCATTGAATTTAAGCTCATTTATGAGATTTAAAATAGTGTTGATTCCTATGACATGCAGATTAAATTCTCAACAGGATTAATTTTGAGGTACTTTAAGTTACCAAAGAAAAGAGATATAGAATGTATTAGGAACAAGTCTGGATATTATAAGAATTGCTTATTACTGGAATTTCTGTCATATAGTGGTTAATATTCTGCATTGTGTGTGTCTTATGGTCTTTTGTCAGAAAGGGGAAAAGAAATGTATGTATGACAACAGATTAGCAAGTAGTTTTCAAAAGATGTGGGCATTCATATAGGGGCATAAATTCATGTAAAGTTTAATGTAGATCAAAGCTAGCACTTAGTGGATATTTCTAATTATTCTTGAGTTAAACAACTAAGGTTTTCAACCAGTAGTCTCTTAAGTCTCAGCTCAAGTGCCAACAGAGTGACAAATTTAGAATCATAATCAGGTTTATCATCACCAGCATGTGTCGTGAAATTTGTTACCTTAGCAGCAGCAGTTCAATGCAATACATAATATAGAAGAAAAACAAATAAATAGATTGTTGTGTGTGTGTGTGTGTATGTGTGTGTATATATATATGTAGAATAGATTAAAAATCATGCAAAAGAAGCTTCTGCAATAACAATATATAAACAGCGCAAGGAGAGGACAAATTAGTGGGGTATTGTTCATGGACTATTCAGAAATCTGATGGTGGAGGAGAAGGAACTGTTCCTAAAATGTTGAGTGTGTGTCTTCCAGTTCCTGTCCCTGCCCCCGATAGTATTGAGAAGACATATCCTGGCTATCGAGGGTCCATAATGATGGATGCTGCCACCTTGAGGCATCGCTTTTGAAGTTGTCCTCAATGGTGGGGAGGCTAGTGCCTATAATGGAGCTGGCTAAGTTTTCAACCCTCTACAGCTTTTTCGGATTCTGTCTGTTGAAAAGTCCATACTAGACAGTGATGCAGCTAGTCAGAATCCTCTCCAGAGTACATCTCAAAGACTAGTAGATTCTATGGTTCAGTGATTGTTTTATATGGAATTAGCCACTCCCATCAGAGAGATCTGTTGATTGGAAGAATGATCTGAACAGTCCTTATGTTGCGTTCAGGATGACTTTCCAATTCAAACATTATCTAATCTGGATGTAAAGGACACAATTGACATTTTATACACAAATGATCTGTACACTTAGATACGGAACCCACTATTTGATGGAGTTGTTAATTGCTCGCCATCAAATTGTGCCAATGTATTATAATGGAATAGGATATGTGATTACTGACTAAGAATACTATTTTTTTCTGTGCATCTAAAAATATTTTTCTCTCTCCTGCCTGTAGAACATAGTCCATGAACTTCATATTACAAATCAAGTAATTTATTTACATCCACCAATTGAAGATTGCCGATACAAACTCTACCAAGAGCTGTTTAGCTGGAAGATGATTATCCTAACACTTCCAAGGATACAGAGCCAGCGATACCAGGTAAGGAAGGACAATAATAGCAATAGTGTGTTTACAATCTCAATGGTTTGGTACTTTATGTAAGGAACTAACCAGATATTAGATTCCTTATTTGTATGATTTATGTTGTTGCCAAATTACAAAATGATTGAGGAGTATGTTTTATCAAATTTAATGACATAATGTTCTCTTTGTGTATAAAAGTGCAGAGTTTTATAGGCAATAGGCCATTTTCACGTAAGTATTGAAGTATTTTAGGAATTAGTCTCGCATCATAGGACAAAAATTATTAAAAAGCTAATATATTTTTCCTACAGAACCAGAACTTAAAAGGAGTTATATTTTAATTAGATTGTATAGTTACAGTAACTGTTATGGAGACTTGGTTATAAGGTGATGAAAGCTGGGAGCATAGTATTCAGGGGTATTTGGCTAGAGGACATGCTGGAAAGGAAAGTATGGAGTCAACCAGAGAAAGGTTATTTTAATCTAGTAACGTGCAGCACAACTGGTTTGATCCCTTGATAGATGTTAGCAGTCAGCTTGAGAATGAAAAATTTTGGGTCCGAAACAATTTTTTTTTAAAAAAAGGATCTTAATAATAGTAATAATGAGGGGTATTACAGAGGATTAAAGATATGGTTGTCCAGGGAGGAGTGCATATTGTCAGGTTGGGTCTGTACTTAGATTTTAATAGGATAAGAAGTGATATTGTTGAAACATTGGGGTGGGAGCTGGATGCAGTAAAAGCTGAAAGGATGTTTAGGACTTGAATGTGTACTCATGAGGAGGTATTCTTTTAATGCTGAAATGAAGAAGAATTTCTTAAAGGGTTGTGAAGTTTTCAAATCCCTTGGCTCCGAAGATTCATTATATGTGAATGGAAATGAAAAGTGGACTTGAGAAAAGTTAAATCATTTGAGATATTATTGAATGGCAGAATAGACCAAACGGCTATTCCATTCCTTTTTCTTATGGTCTTTACTTTAAATATTAAAGTTTATTTAAATGCTATGATATTGTGGCCATTACAGAGACTCGAATGGCTACTTCAAGTGCCAGGCTTTAGATGTTTCGGAAAGGACAGGGAGAGAGGCAAAAGAAGTGGGGGCATGGCACTGTTGAACAGGGATAGTGTCACGGCTGCAGAAAAGGAGGAAGTCATGGAGGGGTTGTCTATGGAGTCTCTGTGGGTGGAAATTAAGAATAGGAAGAGGTCAATAAATCTACTGGGTGTTTTTTATAGACCACCCGATAGTAACAGGGATATTGAGCAACAGATAGGGAGACAGATTCTGCAAAGGTGTAATAACAACAGGGTTGTTGTGGGAGATTTTAATTTCCCAAATATTGATTGACATCTCCCTAGAGTGAGGGGTTTAGATGGGGTGGAGTTTGTTAGGTGTGTTCAGGAAGGTTTCTTGACACAATATGTAGATAAGCCTACAAGAGGAGAGGCTGTACTTGATCTGGTATTGGGATATGAACCTGGTCAGGTGTCAGGTCTGTCAGTGGGAGAGCATTTTGGAGATAGTGATCCCATTTCTATCTCCTTTACCATAGCATTGGAAGCATTTAATTGGAGTAAGGGGAAATATGAGGCTATCAGGCAGGAACTTGGAAGCATAAATTGGAAACAGATGTTCTCAGGGAAACGTGCGGAAGAAATGTGGCAAATGTTCAGGAGATATTTGTGTGGGGTTCTGCATAGGTACGTTCCAGTGAGAGAGGGAAAGGATGGTAGGGTACAGGAAACATGTTGTACAAAGGTTGTTGTAAATCTAGTCAAGAAGAAAAGAAGAGCTTACGAAAGGTTCAAAAAACTAGGTAATGATAGAGATCTCGAAGATTATAAGGCTAGCAGAAAGGAGCTTAAGAATGAAATTAGGGGAGCCAGAAGGGGCCATAAAAAGGCCTTGGCGGACAGGATCAAGGAAAACCCCAAGGCTTTCTACATGTATGTGAAGAGCAAGAGGTTAAGACATGAGAGAATTGGACCAATCAAGTGTGACAGTGGAAAAGTATGTATGGAACTGGAGGAGATAGCAGAGGTACTTAATGAATACTTTGCTTCAGTGTTCACTACAGAAAAGGAACTTAGCAATTGTAGGGATGACTTGCAGCAGACTGTAAAGCTTGAGCATGTAGATAATTAAGGAAGAGGATGTGCTGGAGATTTTGGAAAGCATCAAGTTGGATAAGTCACTGGGACTAGACGGGATGTACCCCAGGCTACTGTGGAAAGCAAGGGAGGAAATTGTTGGAGCCCCTGGCGATCTTTGCATCATCAACAAGGACGGGAGAGGTTCTGGAGGATTAGAGGGTTGCGGATGTTGTTCTGTTATTCAAGAAAGTGAGTAGAGATAGCCCAGGAAATTATAGGCCATTGAGTCTTTCTTCAGTGGTTAGTAAGTTGATGGTGAAAATCCTGAGAGGCAGGAGTTATGAACATTTGGAGAGGCATACTATGATTAGGAATAGTTAACATGGCTTTGTCAAAGGCAGGTAGTGCCTTACGAGCCTGACTGAATTTTTTGAGGATGTGACTAAAACAGTGAAGGTAGAGCCAAGATGTAGTGTATATGGATTTCAGCAAGGCATTTGATAAGGTATCCCATGCAAGGCTTATTGAGAAAGTAAGGAGGCGTGGGATCCAAGGGGACATTGCTTTGTGAATCCAGAACTGGCTTGCCCACAGAAGGCAAAGAATGGTTTGTAGATGGGTCATATTCTTCATGGAGGTCGGTGACCAGTGATGTGCCTCAGGGATCTGTTCTGGGACCCCTAAGGATGCAAAACTGAGCTGAGAAATGGCAGATAGAGTTCAAACCAGTTAAGTGTGAGGTGGTTCATTTTGGTAGGTCAAATATGATGGCAGAATACAGTTGGCCCTCTTTATCCGTGGTGGATTGGTTCCGGGACCCCCCGCAGGTACCAAAAAATACGGATGCTCAAGTCGATGGACTTCAGGACCCGGCGGAGCTCCGGAGCTTATTTAACCTGTCTCAGTGTGGTGGACTTAAGGACCCAGCAGAGCTCGGGACCCACTGCCCACAGTGTTTCTGTTCCAGAAAACGATCAAGATTGAAATTAAAGAAATAATAAAGCGGTCGGAAAGAGGTGAAACGCCATCGGTCATTGGATAATGGAACATGTGAAGGCCCTGTCCTGATGAAAGCTACTATTATTACTAAGCAACACAGTAGTTTAATTATTGAAATACATACGTTTCTTAAGTGCTTTATATGTATAGAAAGG
This sequence comes from Hemitrygon akajei, assembly GCF_048418815.1. Taxonomy (NCBI): domain Eukaryota; kingdom Metazoa; phylum Chordata; class Chondrichthyes; order Myliobatiformes; family Dasyatidae; genus Hemitrygon; species Hemitrygon akajei. Next base: position 41,364,721 of record NC_133126.1, on the reverse strand, counting down.
TAAAATATATACCAAGACAAACGTTTGACTAACTGACACTAAATAATACTGGATGTACCTGTTCCAACTTAGAGAACTTCTGTTTTTTTTTCCCAATTCCCGATCCGCGGTAACCTACGCACATCCTCCCGTTTACTTTAAATCATCTCTAGATTACTTATAATACCTAATACAATGTAAATGCTATGTAAATAGTTGTTACACTGTATTGTTTAGGGAATAATGATAGGAAAACAAAGTCTGTACAACAAGTACTGGAGAGAGAACTTCTGGGTTTTCCCAATCCGCGGTTGGTTGAATCCGCGCTTGTGGAACCCACGGATAAGGAGGGCTGACCGTATAGCATTAATGGTTAAGACTCTTGGCAGTGTGGAGGATCAGAGGGATCTTGGGGTCTGAGTCCATAGGATGCTCAAAGCTGCTGTGCAGGTTGACTCTGTGGTTAAGAAGGCATATGGTGCATTGGCCTTCATCAACCATGGGATTGAGTTTCGGAGCTGAAAGGTAATGTTGCAGCTATATAGGACCCTGGTCAGACCCCACTTGGAGTACTTTGCTCAATTCTGGTTGCCTCACTATAGAAAGGATGTGGAAACCATAGAAAGGATGCAGAAGAGATGTACAAGGATGTTGCCTGGATTGGGGAGCATGTCTTATGAGAATAGTTTGAGTGAAATTGGCCTTTTCTGCTTGGAGCGAGAGGATGAGAGGTGACTTAATAGAGGTGTACAAGATAATGAGGCATTAATGGTGTGGATAGTCAGAGGTTTTTGGGCTGAAATGGCTAGCACAAGAGGGCATAGTTTTAAGGTGCTTGGAAGTAGGTACAGAGGGGATGTCAGGGATAAGTTTTTTACGCAGAGAGTTGTGAGTGCGTGGAATGGGCTGTTGGAGGCGGAAGCAATAGGGTCTTTTAAGAGACTCCTGGATAGGTACATGGAGCTTGGAAAAAAGGAGAGCTATGGGTAAACCTAGATAGTTCTAAGGTAAGGACATGTTCAGCACAGCTTTGTGGACTGAAGGGCCTGTATTGTGCTGTAGGTTTTTGTGCTTCTAAATGAATGTGGAAACTCTGAGCTTACCCTATATTAACTTTCTGGAAGGTAATAGTGAAGCTGGTTGGGAAAAGCACTATGCTCTTTGAAATATATAGCTTAATATCCCACTGTCACTGTCACTACTAGGTTGGTTTCCAATATGAACTGTCTGAAGAGGAGAAATTCTACAGAAATGCATTAACAAGAATGCCAGATGGACCAGCTGCTTTGGAGGAAGCTCATGAAGCTGTTATGGGAATTGTCAGAGAAGTTGAAAAATATGTCAAGGTCAGTATTTTGAAGATAGTTTTTATTTTGGGGAAACAACTTGAACAGGTTAAGATTAATTTGTTCTTTTTTTTCCTTGTCAGGTCTGGCTTCAGTACCAGTGTTTGTGGGATATGCAACCTGAAAACATCTATAACCGACTGGAAGATGATTTAAACAAATGGCAAGCATTGCTTGTCCAAATTAGAAAGGCCAGAGGAACTTTTGACAATGCAGAGACCAAAAAGGAATTTGGCCCTGTTGTTATTGATTATGGAAAGGTAAGAGTTTTTAATTTAGATTTTTTTTTACTCTAGTTTTGAACATCATAAGCATGAGCCAGTGTAGTTCATTCTGCTCCTCAATCCTTTAACACCAAAGTTGATCTCAGTGTGGTGTTCAATCCACTTTCCTGATTACTCCTTATGACCCAAGGATTTTATTTTGGGTACTGACTCATCACCAACTATATGAAGTAAAAATTCTGAAGATTCACAGCAGGTTCCCCTTTCCTTCCACCTGTGTCTTCCCCCTTTCCAACCCTTGTCTTAAATGAGTGCCCCTTCATTCTAAAACTATGCCTGTTAGTTTGTTTGATCTAACTTCCCAATGGAGTAAGGGACAAGGTTAAGAGAGAGAGCAAAATCCTTCTGTAACTTCCCACAACAAGTAGCCTATTTCTTTTATGTGTTGATAACATTGCTTTTCATTTTTCTAAATTCTTGAGTACAAGTTCAGCCTGTTCAGTTGTTCCTTCTGAAGGCAACTTTTCATTCTGTGAATGAACTTTGAGAATGTCGGTTGAGCTACTTTAAATGCAAGTTTATCCCTTATTTTGGAGATTAAAACCATAGATTGAAACTCTAGATGTGATCTCTCCCAACATGCTATAGTTGTAGCATGACTTCTGTATTCCATCCCCTTAGCAAAAGAGGCCAACATTTCACTTGGCTTTTTAATTGCCATAACTGCATGTATTTTCTTTCACGTTCAAGGATACCCAGATACTTCTGTACAACAGCATTTTGTTAAATAATGGCCTGCTTTACTTTGAATTAAAGTGGATTGCCTAGTATTTCTTCCATGTAAAACTATAACTTGCCTTTGTGCTGGCCTAATTTTTCATTAAGATAAAGTAATCAGATCTCAGTGGTGTGATCCGTTCCATTGCTACTGACTTTAATCGTGTCAATATGTCAAGAATGGTGCTCTGTGATACTCTTTAATTTTGATTCAAGGTACAATCAAAGGTGAATCTAAAGTATGATTCTTGGCATAAAGAGGTTCTCAGCAAATTTGGACAGATGCTTGGTCAGAACATGCAGGAGTTCCATTCACAGATTTCAAAGGTATGGAATATAAGTTACTTAATGTGCATTGTACTTGCACAGTTGAAACAAATACTGAATTGTACAAATAATCTCTTCAATATTGACTTTTAAATCAGTCTCGTCAAGAATTGGAGCAACATTCAGTGGATACAGCAAGTACTTCAGATGCTGTGACCTTCATAACCTATGTGCAATCATTGAAACGCAAGATCAAACAGTTTGAAAAACAAGTAGATGTGAGTACAGAGTTAAAATTTCTTTTGCCTCAGACCAGTCCCTTCATATTTTGGGACTTGTATGTATTCCCACTTGATTGTTTTCTTTGGGAGTATCAGTTGCTTTCTTTTGTTTTAGGTAGGTGGTGAAATATTTGATGTAATGCTGGAAAGTAATGGTGCCGGTTGTATTATGAACTTATGGGATTGTCTTTACCACTTCTGAACCTGACAGTCATCTTTTTCCAGGAAACGTCCTGTGGCTAAACCAGAATGTTCAAATTTTTGGTATTTTATTCCACCTGGGCACCTAACTACATAGCTAATTTCATCACCAAAGCTGCCTGTGCTATTGCCAGACTGCTGTCCCACTCGCTTGTATTGAATACTTCAAATTATTGCAGTGCTGTCCTCATTTTCTTCTGTTTTTAACTCTGCATCAGCTTTAGCTTATCTGAAATTCCCATCCGTGCCATAACTGAGATGAGTCTTGCTCATCTATCACCCTGTACTCACTGATCTACAGTAGCCCTTGGACCTGCAACAATTGAGTTTTAAAATTCTTATCCTTGCTTACAATTTGCACAATCTTTTCCCAAATCTACATCTTTATTCAGTCTCATAATCTTTGAAGTTGTTGTTCCATTCCAATTCTGGTCTTCTGGGTTGTCCGAAGTTTAATTGTCACTAACGTTCATTTCTTAGGCTGTCTACCTCTTTCCTATGGAGTCTTCTCAAATACCCTGTTTTCCTCAATCCTTCATGAATTCTGTTTTTTAAATCTAGCTGATTTATCAGGGTTTTGTTAATCCATCACAGGTTTTTCAGTATTGCGTTATGTTTATTCTGTGAAACAAGTTGCTGAGTGGGACTGGATGATCTTGGCAAGAGAGAGTGATTGTTAGGGGTTGGATTTGTCACAGGATAGAGAGAATAGATATTGGTAAAATGAATTTTGGAGGTGAATGATTGAGGGCAGTAAAGATTTTGAGAACCATTCCTGACATGTTCTTCCATTGTGATGAGAGATTATGCTGCCTTTTCCAGGTTGAGGGACAAGAGTAGTTATGAAAATGGTTATAAGTACTCCTTGTGCTAAAGGTCATTAAATAGTAATGGTATCAAGGAGGCTCAGAATTGAGACAGTAGTGCACGTTGCTCTGTACGACATGTGCAGGGAATAATTCTCTCCTGGAATATTTGGAAAATGTTGTACCTTCACCAAGCCTAAAACTATTGAATGAGTGTTAAAAAGGTTATAACCATGCCCTCACAAGACACATGGAACACTGTTGGAAATGGAACTGCAAAGATTGCCAACTGTGTCTTTCATTTGTTCATTGAGTGTAGCTATTGCTTGCCAGACTAGCATATTTTTGTCCAACCTTAACTTCTGGCTGCCCTCACTTAGAAGCTTGCTAGGCCATTTCAAAAGGGAGTTAAACCAGGCCAGGTCGCTCAAGGATGGCAAATTGCCTTCCTTAAAAGATGTTAGTGCATTAATAGGTTTTCACAGCAATCCTATTGTTTCAAAGTTATCATTACAAATATTGTATTTTGACTCAAGATTTATTTAACTACCTTTATATTTCCTCATCTACTGTGATTGGATGTGAACTTGTGGCTCCAAGTCAGCGGTGCAGAGTTTGTGGTGCTAGTCCAGTAATTCAACTAGATGCAATCCTTTGTGCTACAAAAAAAAAGTGTAGCATGTAAATGCAGAGTAGGATTTGCCATGAAGAATGTCACTTTATTGACAGGGGATTGCTGATACCAGTTGCTGGCACCGAATCATGCCAAAGGCCTGCATGACTCTTGTATAAAGCTGGAAATGCTTACGTTATGGTGCAAAGTTGTAGTATTTGCTTGTAGTTTAAAGCTGAATTTTAATTTTGCTTTTGCTGCCACAAATGTTTTGCACTTTGATTTGGTACTTTTAAAATTTAAAAAGTCAACTTTGTTTCTGATTATTGGATTACATTTTTTTAAAACTCTTAAGATCTCATGAAACTCTTTAAATTTTGAATGTTGCTTGTGTTGCAGGTATAGTACATTTTATGTGGAAGTATTTTTTTGTGAAGTAAATTGACCATGTTTTCTTTCTAGCTTTATCGCAATGGCCAGCGTTTACTAGAAAAACAGCGATTCCAATTTCCTCCATCTTGGCTTTACATTGATAATATTGAAGGAGAGTGGGGTGCTTTCAATGACATAATGCGAAGAAAGGACAGTGCTATCCAACAGCAAGTGGCTAACCTACAGATGAAGATTGTTCAGGAGGATCGTGCTGTGGAAAGCCGTACCACAGATCTTTTGGGTGAATGGGAGAAAACAAAGCCTGTAGCTGTGAGTGATTTATTTAGTTGCTTGATTGAGATGCTGTATATAGCAGATCCTTTCAGCCCTTCAAGCTGCGCTATCCAACAATCCCCGATGTAACCCTAGCCTAATCGTAGGACAGTTTACAATGACCAATTAACCTACTAACCAGTATGTCTTTGGGAGGAAACAAGAGGGCTCGGAGAAGACTTGTATTCCCACAGGGAGGATATATAGACTCCTTTCAGAAGTCAGAATTGAACTTCAAACTCTGATGCCCTGAGCTGTAATAGGGTCGTGCTAACTACTATGCTACAGTGGCACCGTGATAATGGATCAGAATATCTCAAGCCTTTTATTAGGAATATGTTATAGAGCAATACAGCATGGATACAGGCCCTTTGGTCCAGCAAATCTATGCAGATTATGTTGCCCACCTAGTTAGACCCAATTTCCTGTGTTTGGCCCACGTGCTTCTAAGCCTCCCATCCATGTTCATATCCAAGTACTTATTAATTGATATTATTGTACCTGCTGCAACCACTTCCTTTGGCAGCTCTTCTAAATACCCCCCTCAGCATGGAAAAGATTGCCCCTCAAGACTGTTTAAATTTTTTCCCCAATCATCCTGTATCTATGCCTGCTTGTTTTTGTCTCCCTTATCCTGGAGCAAAGACTATTACCAGTTACCTTATCTATCACTCTGATAATTTTAAACATTTCTATAAGGTCAATCCTCGTCATCCTGTATTCCAAGTAATAAAGACCTTGCCGAGCCAACCTCTCTATATAACTCCTGGCAGTATCCTTAAACGTTTTTCTGCTCTCTTTCCAGTTTGCCATGTTTCCTATGACAAGGTGACCAAAATTGTACATTGAATTCCACTACTGATGTCAGACTGTTTGGCCTGTAGTTCTCTAGCTTGTCCCTGCTACCCTTTTTAAATAATGGAACAACATTAGTCACCTTCCAGTCTTTGATAACTTCACCAGTAGCTAACAAAACAAATGTCTCTTCAAGGTGAATTCCACTACTGATGTCAGACTGTTTGGCCTGTAGTTCTCTAGCTTGTCCCTGCTACCCTTTTTAAATAATGGAACAACATTAGTCACCTTCCAGTCTTTGATAACTTCACCAGTAGCTAACAAAGCAAATGTCTCTTCAAGGGCTTCTGCAATTTCCTCTCTAGTCTCCCACAAAGTCTGAGGATGCACTTGGTCAGGCCCAGAGGATTTGCCTATTTTATTCAAACCATTCTTTCTAGATTTCCATTTGGTCTAAATATTTGTTGTGTTAATATTCCAGTTGTAGCTTGGTTCTTTTGCATGCCTCTAAACTTTATATAAATTGCTTCTTTGTTTGGAGTACCAGTTAGTATCAAAGCTGATAATTTTTTTTAAATCCTGATGTTCTATCTAGCCCTTTTAAACTAGGGTGAGAATCAAATGTCGTATATTGCTTACATATTATTACTCTTAAATTTATTCTGTAACACTGAATTGTTAAGTGAAATTGTTGTTGGATTGTAGGGGAGCCTTCGTCCAGAGGATGCTCTGCAAGCACTTACTATCTATGAAGGCAAGTTTGGTCGTCTAAAAGATGACCGAGAGAAATGTGCTAAAGCTAAGGAAGCCTTGGAGTTAACAGACACAGGATTGCTCAGTGGAAGTGAAGAACGGGTGCAGGTATGTAATTTAACATCTCTGAAGGCTAAATTTAATGCTGCCTTCATACCATATCTAGCAATTGATTGCTCAAACTGGTAAAACTATTTCAGTTCTTTTACTCCTTTATGGGAGGCACAGCAGCCAAAGCTTGTTATCTCTTCGATATAACTCAATTATTTATTTTCTAAATGTGGCTAATAAAATTGACTGATAACTATCTGTTGCAAAGCTTAAATTAAAAGTATTCTTACAAATTTTGGTTGGGTAATACTGTTTGTCAGAATCTCCTCTACAGTTAGTTTGTACATAAATTTTGTATGTAATATGCGAGTATGATGCACTGCAAAATCAAATGCGACTTTAATGTTAATATAATTCTAAATAAAAACTAATGTAGTTTGTGTATGTGAAATGTTTTAGTTCTGCTCTGAGTGTATTTCTAATTATTTTAATGCATCTTGTATTTCTTAGTGGATAACTAACCTCAACTACAACATTCAAATTATTAATTATTTTCGTTTTTATTAGATTGCATTAGAAGAACTGCAGGACCTCAAAGGTGTCTGGTCTGAGCTTTCCAAAGTCTGGGAACAAATAGACCAATTGAAAGAACAACCATGGGTTTCAGTACAGCCACGCAAAGTATGTAACTCTAGTATCTTTTGTTTCCATTTGATTGATGTTCATTTTTTTATTATGAAAAATATCCACAAAATTGGAAAAGTTGCTTAATGAAACAAACCTTAACAAAGTTCAAAGTACATTTATTATCAAAGTATGTATACTATATACAACTTGGCAATTCATCTTACAGGCAACTACAAACGAAGAAACCCAATAGAACCCTTTTTTTTTTAAACTGTCAAATACTGATGTTAATTGTAAAGAATTGAATCCTGTTTGCTGTTTGATTTGAGATAGATGACAGTAGTGCAACACGAACACTGAAACCCAGACGTTTATCTATTCTGTAGCTTAGTACATGACACTGAATTTACTTTTTGCAAAGGTTTCTTAAATGTTATTTTAGGCTTCTGTCTTGGAATACTATCCCATCTTTCCATTGTCAGACTCATAGTCTTTACTGTTCGATTATTGGCTGAGTCATACAGTTAATACTTTTTAAACTACGTTAGACTGCCAATGTAACCCAGAATTGCCCCAATGCAGCAATCTGGGACTTTCATAGGTATTCTGCCTCAACTGGTATCTTTTTACTTTCTAGGTCAACTTAAAACTGAATACTAGATTTAGAATCATTGTAAATGGTCCTGCAGAGTACTGTAAGCATCCTAGAATAATGTCTAATTGAAGTTAATTCATTTACAGTAATTTGATTTCATATCCTAAAGCTGCTGTTTTGTGATAATCGTGTATCTTTTTCAAAAATGTAATTTTAAAAATTATACCGTGACTAATTCCCTATTTCTTGAAACCTGGGGAAAGGTCATTTGGCATATCAAATCCATGCTACCTGTCAGAGCATTGAATTCTTGCATTTTACGCATTCCTTCCAAGAGTTCACAATATTTTTATGCAATCGACCAATATCACAGAGGAAGAGAAGTCTATGGACCCCAGATTTGGAACCCTGTATTTCTATTAAACTGTTAATTCCTTTCCACGCCCCATTGACCCACAAATGAGATTTCATGTGTTTTATTTCTCTTACTGGGTACCTGTTTGGTATTGGAAGGGAATTTTGGTATGGTTAGGGAACAGTATTCCAATACAACTTCAGGAGCTCTGACTGAACATAATTTTTCCTTTGCTGATCTTTCTTTTCTCTGCCTAAAATTTTTATAGTAGATATTTAGCTTGGTATAATGTGTTCGACAGATAAATGACAGTGTATCATACTTAACTTTTCTACCATTGTATTATACAGCTTCGTCAAAATTTGGATGGATTGCTTAACCAACTGAAGAATTTCCCAGCTCGACTACGTCAGTATGCATCTTATGAGTTTGTGCAGAGACTTCTAAAGGGCTACATGAAGGCATGTTTTATAAATGCAAATACATCAGAAAAAATGATTAATAGGTAGGACCAAATAAGAAATTAATTTCAAGTTTGTCTTGTAGGTTAACATGTTGGTGATTGAGCTAAAATCTGAGGCTTTGAAAGACCGTCACTGGAAGCAGCTAATGAAACGACTCCATGTTAATTGGGTAGTGTCTGAATTAACTCTAGGTCAAATATGGGATGTGGATTTGCAAAAAAATGAAGCCATTGTCAAAGATGTTCTACTTGTGGCCCAGGGAGAGATGGCTTTGGAAGAGTTTTTGAAACAGGTTGGTAACTTTCAAATTTAGCTTTTCCTTGGGCTTTAGGTTGGAGTAGAATTACAATTTTGCATGTATTTAGAAACTTGTTTCCTGGTATGATAAAATCTAGGTTATATGCTTGATTTTAATTATTTTACCACCAGTATTCTGTTACTTTATTACTATTCCTTTGCTTGTCTTCAGATTTCTAGCTGTTACAATATTTTAAATTTAATATTAAGTCAAATTAATCAAAGCATGCTCTTTGATTATCGTGCTCAACAAAACAAGCTTCCTGTGGCTTTTTGGTAATTTAATAGGTTTAGCCAATGTATTGCACCAGAAAATAAATTGTCCAAATTCTAAAGATTTTGCTTTACCTATTTTATCTAATTTCTTAGCATCTTAATGCTAATAATTGATGAGCTAAGTTGTATATTTATATAGATTGCATTAAAGTATGCAACTTTGTAAATATGGTGACTTTAATCATTTTAAAAATGTTTCAGATTAGAGAAATGTGGAACACATATGAACTGGACTTGGTGAACTATCAAAACAAGTGTAGATTGATCCGTGGCTGGGATGACCTGTTTAACAGGGTCAAAGAACACATCAATAGTGTATCTGCCATGAAGCTGTCCCCCTACTACAAGGCAAGTATCTGCAGAAGTTTATTTTCATAATGCTTTACCCACTTTCCTTTTGAGATTAAATCCTTCAAGTTGTATTTGATCCTCCTGTGTATACAATTGAGTTTCCAACTTTGATTTTTTTTTGTATTTTTATAATTTTGCATTTTAATTTTTATCCCTTCATGCTTTCGCTCACCTTGCATTAGGCATTACCAAACTACAAGGTATCTTTTGTGTGTATTTGTAGTTTTTTTGATGCAGTGAGATTTTAGTTTATGCTTTAATACATCTGCTAAAAGAATTTAGGTTTTGTTCAAAATGTAGAGAGTTAAGCAGTGAAGATTTTGCCAAGTATGTTTTTAGCTGATTATCGAACTATAGCTTCCATTTACTCTTTAAGTGGCTAAATGGTGTCCCTTTTGTAACTTTTCTTTAGGTCTTTGAAGAAGATGCTTTAAGTTGGGAAGATAAACTGAATCGTATAATGGCACTTTTTGATGTTTGGATTGATGTCCAGAGACGTTGGGTCTATCTTGAAGGCATTTTTACAGGAAGTGCTGACATTAAGCACTTACTGCCAGTAGAAACTCAGAGGTTCCAGAGGTATGTGAATAGATATATATTAGTCTTAATTAATTGTTTTGTAACTTTTGTTTTAATTGTCTTAAACTGATGTGTATACCCTAATTTTACTATCTAACAGTATCAGCACAGAATTCCTAGCGCTTATGAAGAAGGTGACCAAGTCTCCTTTAGTCATGGATGTTTTGAATATCCCAGGAGTACAGCGGTCTTTGGAACGATTGGCAGATTTGTTGGGAAAGATACAAAAGGCTTTGGGAGAATATTTGGAGAGGGAGAGATCATCCTTTCCTCGGTAAATAACTACTTTTTAATAATATGGATGTATTCTCGGGGAAAGATCGAAAAAAATTCTAAGAGTAATATCACTATCTGAGATTGGTAGAAAAAGCTTGGTGAGGCTTATTTGGAGTACTGTTTTGGTTTTTGTCATCTTACTTAAAGAAACATATCATCGCAAATGGGTTCAACACTGGTTTTTGAATATGTGTGGACTCTCCTGATATTGGAAGGGGTTATCAGTACTAGAATAAGCGAAAATCTCATGGGAAGCTTGAGCATTTTCACAATGCAGAATTGATGGATTCTTATACATACAAGGATAGGAATTGCAGAAGTACAGAAATTCATCTGCAGTGTAACTTGAGTGGATGTGGCCTTACCGTGTTTGCTAATGGGTTTTGACAATTTTTCAGATTCTACTTCGTTGGTGATGAAGACTTGCTGGAAATTATTGGTAATAGTAAGAACGTAGCGAAGTTGCAGAAACACTTCAAAAAAATGTTTGCTGGTGTTTCTAGTATCATTCTTAATGAAGATGCCACAGTTGTCTTGGGAATTGCATCCCGTGAAGGAGAAGAGGTATATTTATTTTAATATGGTTCTATGTGAGAATTGATTGGTATTCTGCATTGATTATTAAACATTGTAGAGAAATTCTGAATGTGGATTAATTTTATCTAAATTTATTTCAACTGTGCAGATATTAATGTATATCTAATTTCTTTCAAATCACAACTGAAGTGCTTTTTTCTTTATGGCAGGTGCTTTTCAAGACTCCAGTTTCGATCACTGAGCATCCAAAAATAAATGAGTGGCTCACTTTGGTGGAGAAAGAAATGAGGGTTACTCTGGCCAAACTGTTGGCTGAATCGGTCACTGAGGTTGGAATCTTTGGTCAAGGAACTTCAATTGATTCTTCAGACTACATTTCCTGGATTGATAAATACCAGGTTTGTATAGTTTATTTTATTTTTTGATAGTACAGTGGATTCTGTTTAATTGATCATCCATTCATCTGGAAAGGGGCTTATTTAGGACAACTCTTGAAGAACAAAAACAAACCCAGGATTCCCTTTGTTTATTTAGGATACTATGGCTTTTAATTGGGACAGGAGGCTGTTGCTGAACAGTTTCTAGTTAGCATCAGTTGCGTGCACTTGTGTGACCGTTAGACACTACACTGAGCTTAGAGTGAACAGTTTTTAAATAGCGTCAGTTGCATGTATTTATATTCACAAAGCAGTGATTTTTGTCACTTATAGTTGGTGAGTAATAAACAGTAAGACAACTCAACTGTTTTACTCACTGATTTCAAGCATTCAGGCTTGGATATGCAAAAAACAATTTCAATACTTCAAGTTAGGAACTACTAAAATTTGAACGTATTGACAGTCATCTTGAATATTACAATGTAAATGAAGATCCAGAGGATAAAATCATCAGTAGCATTGTATGAAGGCAGGTCATTATCTGCACTAAGTGATTGCACTGATTTTGTTCATTTACAGTCAATCAAAAGAACCTAGCAGCATACGTACACTGGATGACTTCCTCCTTTGAAAACTATTAGGAGCTAATGCAGTATTGTATTAATTTTGATAGTGTTCTAATTTGTTTTGCATTTCATTTAAGTACATAATTTATTACTCAGATAAACGGTAGTTTATTTTTTATATATCTTAACTACTTCCATGAAACCAGCTAATTGGGCCAAAACATACTGGTCCCGGTGTCACAATTAACAGTGTCCACTGTACTACAGAAGAAAAATACATGCCAAAATGATCTTGTTTGTTTTTAGGTGCTTGCTAAAAGTAGGCAGGAAGATAGAAAATTGATTTGCTCTGTGTGGCAATAAAATTTTAAGCTTTTAAATGCATTTTCATAAATTTTATTTCCATTGTGTAGGCCCAGCTTGTTGTCCTTTCGGCTCAGATATCGTGGTCTGAAAATGTGGAGAATGCACTGAATAATGGTGCCAGTGGTGGTCAGTCTCCTCTTGCCCCTGTCATAGTGAATGTTGAAGCTACTTTGACTGTATTAGCAGATTCTGTTTTGATGGAACAGCCACCACTTCGCAGAAGGAAACTTGAGCACTTAGTGAGTAAACAGTCTGATCTTGAGTAAAGCTTATTGGTGGTGAGAACATTTTAATAAAAACTTGAAATGTGTATATTTTTGATATACTTATAATATTCCTCCCAATTGGTACTGTTTCATAAATCTTTGCAAAAATTTAATGTAACATGCATTCTATGGGGGAACACGTACTTAAACTATTCAAAATATTTAAACCACTCAAACTATTTTTGGTTTTAAAATGCAGAAGATCAACAGAAAAACTCTCCGTAGAAGTGTTAATTATATTTCAGGTGACACTGGTACAGCTGACAGCACCAGAGATCCAGGTTGAAGGTTGAATCCTGAACTCAAATACTGTCTGTATCGAGTTCACACATTTTGCCTGTGATTTTTAAGAGTTTCCTCTGGGAGATCCTGTTTCCTTCCACATCACAAAGATTATTAGATTAATTGGCATCATAAATTGCCCCTGGTATGCGGGGAGTAAGGAAATGTAGGGAGATTTTGTGGTGGTTGATTAGCAAAATTGCAAAAGTATGTATACTGGGTAAAATAAATTTTCATTGTATAACTTTAATCATTTGTCCTTTTCCTACATATAGATCACTGAATTAGTACACCAGAGAGATGTAACTAGAACGCTGATCAAGAACAAAGTGGACCATCCTAAATCTTTTGATTGGCTTAGTCAAATGAGATTTTACTTTGATCCCAAACAAACTGATGTGCTACAACAGCTATCTATACAGATGGCAAATGCCAAATTTAACTATGGTTTTGAATACCTTGGTGTCCAAGATAAACTTGTGCAGACACCTCTCACAGACCGTTGTTACTTGACCATGACACAAGCTTTGGAAGCTCGACTTGGTGGATCTCCATTCGGTAAATGTTAAATATATTGATAATATTTGCTATACTTCTGGTATTACTGCATGAAAATATGATCTGTTTGGAAATAATCATAAAAGGGAGCAAACATTCCTAATTTGATGCTTTGTGATACTGGAGTGATTTACAAGTGCCTTTCAAAGAATCTCCCTGCAGTCATTAGTGGGCATGTAAAGTTTAGTCACATGTTATTGCTACAATTTTCCCACAGCATGCTCCCACAAACAAATTTTGATAAAGTCTCAATTTGTTTTTGATTTTGGCTCACAGATACGTAACAGCCAGGATGGTTCACATAATTGTCTTGCTATTCCTTGCTAGGGATTTTTGTCCACCTGAGAAACTACTTTCTTTGCATGACATCACACCTGAAAACATTGGATCCCTATTGTAGCGGCCTCTCTGCACTGCAGTGATCAGAAATTTAAACTTTTAAGTGCTCCATACAGCTAAATGCCACTTGAGCCTATGACCTTCTGTGAGGTTACGTTTTGCTCCCAGTTAATTCTGCTTTCAGCACACCTGATTACGGAGGGTGCTGTAATCACTAGTAATATAAAAATGACATAACTGAGCCCAGAACACATACACACTTATGACTCAGACATATACTTAATTTACTTGTGCACAAGAAGAACAGCATGACCCTTGTCACACACTTTACTGAAGCCAGGACAGAAGATGCTATTTTTTTTAACAGAGAATTGGCTTATCAGTTACAGATATTGACCATATGGTAAATTCTATATGTTTGAATCCCTTACTTGCAAGGTCAATTGCCATTCCCAATAGAAATGTTAAAAGTCAATAAAAACTACAAATTGGCAACCATTGCTATCTTGAACTTAATAAAGCAATTTTCCCCTAGTTAGGTGTGTTTCGCATCCTTACATTATTCCTATCTCATCTGTCCGGCACATCCTACTGTGTAAAGGGAAGTTATGTTCTTCCAGGTTGATTACATACTGCCACAGTCATTCTCACCTATCTCATCTGCACACCACCAAAGTCATCGAAGCCTGGATCCAGGTGACTTGTGTACCTTTGGGTCTTTCAGCTTTTTGAGCACCTTCTCCCTTGTCATAGTAACTGCACCCGCTTCTCTTCCTTCACACACTGCAACATCAGGCATATTGCTAGTGTCTTGCACAGTGAAGAATAATGTCAAATACTCACTTAGTTCATCAGGCATCTCCTTAATCCCCATTATTATTTCTCCTACCTCATTTTCTAGTGGCCCTATATCCACTCTCATTTCTCTTTCATTTTTAACATACTTGAAAAGAACTTCTACTATCCACTTTGATAGACAGAGAAGCAGTTTTAGCGACAGGTTGCTATCGATGCAATGCTCCTCAGACAGGATGAAGAGATCAATACTCCCCAATGCCATTCAGCTTTACAATTCAACCACCAGGAGTAAGATATGTTAAAGTGCCGGGGTTAGGACTCAATGTATTTAAGTAAACTACTTAAGAACTTTTTAAAAGCTATTATTAATGCTTTTTGAGAGGGTGATTTTAGATGCATATCATATTTTTACTGAGTTAAGTATTGTATGTAATTAGTTTTGCTACAATAAGTGTATGGGACATTGGAAAAAATGTTGAATTTCCCCATGGGGATGAATAAAGTATCTATCTATCTATCTATTTCATCTTTTCCCATCTAGTGATTTTTTTTTAGTTGCTCTTTGTAGGTTTTTAAAAACTTCCCAATCCTCTATCTTCCCACTAATTTTTGCTTTGTTGTATGCCCTTTTTTTTTTACTTTTACAAAAGCTTTGACTTCTCTTGTCAGCCATGGTTGTACTATTTTACCATTTGAGTATTTCTTCATTTTTGGAATACATACTCCCTGCACCTTCCTCATTTTTCCCAGAAATGCACGCCATTGCTGCCCTGCTGACATCCCTGCCAGCAACTCCTTGAATTTACTTTGGCCAACTCCTCTCTCATACCATTTTAATTTCCTTTACTCCACTGAAATACTGCTACATCAGACTTTTATCAAATTTCAAGTTGAACTCAAATCATATTGTGATCACTGGTTCCCATGGGTTTTTTGCCTTAAGCTCCCTAATGGCCTCATTACATAACACCCAATCCAATATAGCTGACCCCTCTAAAAAGCTATCTCTTAGGCATTCAACAAACTCACTCTCTTGAGATCCATTACCAACCTGATTTTCCCAATTAACCTGCCTGCATGTTAAAATCTCCCATGACCACCATAACATTGCCCTTTTGACTCACCTTTTCTATTTCCTGTTATAACCTGTAGTCCACCTCCCAGCCACTGTTGGGAGGCCTATATATAACTGCCATCAACGTCCTTCTACCTTTGCAGTTTCTTAACTCAGCCCACAAGGATTCAACATCTTCCGATCCTGTGTCACATCTTTCTACTGATTTGATGCCATTCTTTACCAGTAGAGCCACACTACCTCTTCTAACTACTTTTCTATCCCTCTGATATAAAGTGTAACCTTGGACATTCAGCTCCCAGCTACAACCATCCTTCAGCCACAATTCAGTGATGGCTACAGCATCATACCTGCCAATCTGTAATAGTACAACAAGACCATCCACTTTATTTCTTACACTACACAGTTTAGATACACCTTGAGTACTGTATTGCTATCCTTTCTGATTCTGCATCCCTAATGTTTCTTGATAGTACAGATATTTGATATATTCATACGAAAGTCCATACATTTAAAACAGTGCGACTTTGAGAGAACGAGTAAATTTTCCACCTGTTAATGAAGTAATATTTCTCTTTGTAGTAAAAGTGACAGTGAAGGTTTTGTAACTCAATTGTTCTAAATTTATTTACATTAGGGCCTGCTGGTACTGGTAAGACTGAATCTGTCAAAGCACTTGGACACCAGCTTGGACGCTTTGTTTTAGTCTTCAACTGCGATGAAACCTTCGATTTCCAGGTACTGTGACTAATTATAATATTTGTTAGTTTTTCAAATTGATATTTTAGTTAACTTGTTTAATTTGATATTTATCATTTGTAATTGTATTGGTTTTGACCATTGTACCTTAAAATGAACATCTTAAGGGGGTGGGATAAGCTTTTAAATGTGTAAAGCCACCAATTTTTATTAAATTACTGAGCAGAGTATCAAAACCTGAAAAGTTGTACTTTTTGTGTTGGCCTGTTAACCTCTAAATTAGTTGCCACACTTCCTACCTTATCTAATTAATTCTTTTAATTCTTAGGCCATGGGTCGCATATTTGTGGGTCTTTGCCAAGTAGGAGCATGGGGTTGTTTTGATGAATTCAATCGCCTGGAGGAACGTATGCTTTCTGCGGTATCACAGCAAATACAGTGCATCCAGGAAGCTCTCCGTGAGCACTCAAATCCCAGCCGTGACAGAAGTACGTAATGTACACCATTTGACTTGATGTTGTTCAGATGAGCCTCTTTTAAAGCTTCCTAATATTTTTAAGGTGTAATCATTTTTAAATTCTGTAGTTTAATTTGGCACAAAGATGAGTATATTTGTGTTTACATTTGGATACGAGATACTGGGGTGGGGGAGGGAGGATATAGAAAAGAAAGGCACATGACATTTTTGAATAAGGAGAATTTAGCCACAGGCTAAAGAACAGAACTGATATGATTAGTGTCAAGAAGGTCCCAAGTAATTCCAGTGCAGCTCTAGGTATGTTCATGTGGTCACCACTAATGAAAAAGATAGAGGAGAATAGTTGAAAGGTAATTAGTTGAAATAGTAGAATGGTGATGATAAGTGAAAACTCTTAAAACAGAAAGGAATAGTAAAATTGTAAAGGTCAAAGACTGGATTTATGGAGTTCAGGAAAACTTGCAATTCTAGTTTGACAAGGAAAGAAGTGATTGCTGGACTTGTTCTGGGCAGTGAGGCAGGTCAAGTGAAGCAATCCTTGATCCGGAATCATTTGGAAACTATTGTATGAGCTTTGGGTACTGATGGAAAAGAACAAGGCGTCATCTAGAGTACAAGTATTTAACTGGAGAATGAAAATTTCTGGTTGAGGTAAAATTGGCATTTTGTGTTAATGATTTAATCGTAAAGTGTAATTAAGTACCAAACTTGGTGGGAAGGTAGGACGGTGCTAAATGAATGGGCAATGAGGTGGCTGGGTATAATGTGAAGAAAGTGCAAAAGGCAGGATGGGTTGGAGTACCAAAATAAGGAAGTACTGTGGCATTGTCATGAGACCTCGTTTTAATAAGTGTAATGTTAGCAAGTCTTCCTTGATTTAGTCTCCGTCCCTGAAAGAATAAGTGTAACGTGTATTCACTAGATTTTTCTTGGGTGTTTGTCATGCGAGAGAATGAAGTTAACCTATAGTTGAGTTGGGAGAGGTTATCTCCCTTTTAATAGGAAAATGTTCCTTGGCTTCCTACTGGTCGGTTCCTCTTAATTTTTTTAAGTATTAAGGTCAGACATTTTTAAGAAGGTTGTAAATGTTTGGAATTCTCTACCTCAGTGCTGTGGATGCTCAGACATTTTATTATAGTCTTTGTGGATATTAAATGAATGGAGGAATGTTGGGATAGGACAGGTAAATGAACTTAAAGCACATAATTAGTTACGGTCAGCTTTAACACAGGGAGGTGGAGCAGGCCATATTGCCTCAAATGTGCTTCCACATTCAATACTCTAATCTGATTCTGGTCTCAACTCCATATCTCATTATCATAATCTTCTATTTTCCAAAAATCTAAATCTAACTTAACCTTGGATTTACACAATGATGTAGCTCTCACAGTTCTGTGAATTATTATTATTATTAATCCTTCCAAAGAATAAATTCCCCCCATCTCTAAAATCCAGTAATTGCCCTTGTATGTGTTTTGCCCCACAGTAAGAACTGTTCTCTCAGCATACACTTTTTAGAGTCCCTTCAGTATTCTGTAGGGTTCAGTTAAATCACTTCTCATTCTTCGAATTTCCAGAAGATTTAGCCTTAATCTTCTCCATCATAAGATCATCCATTCATATTCATAAGCTGTAAGAGCAGAATTAGACGATTTGGCCTGTCAGGTCTGCTCCGCTATTTCATCATGGCATGATCCAGTTTTCCTCTCAGCCCCAGTCTCCTGCCTTCTCTCCATATCCCTGCATGCCTTGACCAATCAAGAATCCACCAAATTCTGCCTTACATATACATCAAGACTTAATTGTTTGTTCTAAACCCCTTGTAATAAAAGTCCAGCATACCATCCCTTTTCTTGATATTTGTTGTGGTGACAATTTTATTTAATTTTTCTGTGAATATATTGAGATTTATCTCACACAATTTTGAAAGCTTTTCTCTATTCTGTCACCCAAAGTGGTTGACCACACATTTCTGTTTATTGTTCTCTGTACTCAGGAGATACTATTGCAATTCACGTTCACATTAAACTTTATAAACCTGTACTTTTTATAATCATTGATAATGATTAAAATTAGCTGAAGCAAAGGCAGAAATCCTGTAGCACCCCACTTGGTTCAGATTGCTAACTTGGAAAGTGCTACTTTCATTTGGTTGGTTAATTGATCCTCTGTGCAAACTAATAAATCATCAAAATAATTAGCTCTTATCGTGCAGTGACCTAAATATCACTTTTGAACATCTGGACACTTATATTTGCTGCTTATATCCTCACATTTCTACTATAATTGTTAAATACTATTTCCCATTCATAAATTCATTGTGTGAAGTATTGGCTTTGCCATTATCTGAACTTTAATTTTCTTTCAGCATCCCCTACGATCACCTGCGAGCTGTTGAACAAGCAAGTGAAAGTCAGGGCAGATATGGCTATTTTCATTACTATGAATCCAGGTTATGCTGGTCGCTCCAACCTACCCGATAACTTGAAAAAGCTTTTCCGCAGTTTAGCAATGACAAAACCTGACCGTCAGCTCATTGCACAAGTAATGTTGTATTCACAAGGATTCCGTACTGCTGAAACCCTTGCAAACAAGATTGTTCCATTTTTCAAGTAAGTATCTTTAACTTCAGCTGTACTGTAGCTCACTTGTATTGCACTCTTTTTTTTGCTTTGAGTCTTTTAGCATAAATTAAAATGTATACTTTGTATGACTAGGATTAGAAGTTTAATTTTTTACTTTTCTATTCATAAGAGTTGTTTAAATGATTTATTTCTCCCCCCTCCGCAGGCTTTGTGATGAGCAGTTATCATCCCAGAGCCACTACGATTTTGGCCTCCGTGCTCTGAAGAGTGTATTAGTAAGTGCCGGTAATGTGAAGCGTGAGAGAATTCAGAAGATTAAGAAAGAGAAGGGAGAACGTGGTGAGGATGTTGATGAAGCAGATATTGCAGAGAACTTGCCTGAGCAAGAGGTTAGTAGTCTAGCCCAGTACTGGCTGTCAATTCATATCATTCATTTCAAACCATAAAACTTTAAATTGTATTTTGTTGTAATTCTACTCAAGTCACCTATCAACCACCACTTCAAAAGTATATAGAAGGCTGCGTGACCTCCACAGCCGCCTGTGGCAATGAATTCCACTGATTCATTACTCTCTGGCTAAAGAAATTCCTCCTCATCTCTGTCTAAATGGACTTCGCTCTATTCTGAGGCTGTGCCCTCTGGTCCTAGACTCGCCCACTATAGAAAGTGTCCTCTCTGCATCCAGCTAGATATACCAGCTAGTTGAGTGGTGTCGCAACAACATCAGTAAGAGATGAGGAGGAATTTTTTAATACCCTGAGAGTAGTGAATCTGTGGAATGCTCTGCCACAGACTGCGGTGGAAACCCAAGTCTGTGGGTATATTTAAGGCGGAAGTTGATCATTTCCTGATCAGTCAGTGAGTAGGCAGGTGTATGGGGTTGTGTGGGATCTGGGATCAGCCATGATGGAATGCAGGGGCAAAGTTGATGGGCTGAATGGACTAATTCTGCTCCTATGTCTTATGGTCTTTACTTAGATAAGGGACCCAAAAACACTCAGTACTCCCAAGTACTGTCTGACCATTGCTTACGAAGCATCAGCATTACATGCTGCTTCTTATCTAGTCCACTGGAAATGAATGCTAACAATGCATTTGCCTTCCTTGCCACTGACTCAGCCTGCAAGTTAACCTTTTGGGAATCCTGCAGAAGGATTCCCAAGTCCCTTTGCACTTCCAATTTTTGAAGTTTCTCCCCATTTAGAAAATAGTCCATGTCTTTATTCTTTCTATCAAAATGCATGACCATACATTTACCTACACTATATTCCGTCTACCACTTCTTTGCCCATTTTCCCAATCTAAGTCCTTCTTCAGACTCCTTGCTTCCTCTGCACTACTTGACCCTCTATCTATCTTCATATTGTCCACAAGCTTTACCACAAAGCTATCAATTCTGTTATCCAAATCATTGACAGATAATATGAAAAAAGTATTCCCAACACTGACCCCTGCAGAGCACCACTAGTCAATGGCAGCCAACTGGATAAGTCTGCCTTAATTCCCACTCTTTGCCTCCTCCAAGTCAGCCAATTTTCTAACCATTATCATTCCTGTAACACTGAGCGTCATAGGAAGTAATTCCTGCCTGTGGCCATCAAACTTTACAACTCCTCCCTCGGAGTGTCAGATATCCTGAGCCGATAGGCTGGTCCTGGACTTATTTCCACTTGGCACGATTAAGTTATTTTTATTTAATTATTTATGGTTTTATATTGCTATATTTCTACACTATTCTTGGTTGGTGCGGCTGTAAAGAAACCCAATTTCCCTTAGGATCAATAAAGTATGTCTGTCTGTATTACCATGGACAGCTTCGTGTGTGATATCTTTTCAAAGGTCTTCTGGGAAACCAAGTAAACAACATCCAATGATTCTCCTTTCTCTATCTTGCCTGTTCTTAAATAATTCCAACAGATTTCCCAGCTAACTTTTCCCCTTAAGGAAACCATTGCTGATTTTAGCCTATTTTATGTGCTCCAAGTACCCTGAAATCTCATCCTTAATAATGGACTCCCAGCATATTTCCAACTTCTGAAGTCAGGCTAACTGACATACAATTTCCTTTCTTCTGCCTCCCTTCCTCCTTCAAGAATAGAGTGACATTTGCAATTTTCCAGTCCTCTGGAAATATTCCAGAATCTAGTGATTCTTGATCATTACTGGTGCCTCCACAACCTCCTCAGCTACCTCTTTCAGAACCCTGGGTGTTGTCCATCTGGTCCAAGTGACTTTACCTTCAGACCTTGCATGTTTCAAAGCACCCTCTAACTACTAGTAGCAACAGCACTCACTTCTGCCCCCTGACACTTCCGAATTTCTGGTATACTGCTCATGTCTTCCATAGTGAAATCTGACACAAAGTATTAAGTTTATAAGCCATTTATTTGTCCCCCATTACTACATCTCCTGCTTCATTGTCCAATGGTTGGATATTCACTCTCACCTTTCTTTTATTCTTGATATATTTGAAGAAACTTTTGGTATCCTCTTTTATGTTATTAGCTAGTGTACCTTCATATTTCACCTTTTTTCTCCTTGTGGTTTTTTTTTAGTTACCTTCTGTTGATCTTTAAAAGCTTTCCACTCACCTACTTCCCACTAATTTTATATGCCCTCTCTTTTGCTTTTATGCTGTCTTTGACTTGCCTTGTCAGCAATGGTGCCCTCATCCTCTCTTTAGAGTACTTCTTCATCTTTGGGATGTATTTATCCTGTTGCTTCCAAATTGCCCCCAGAAGCTTTGACCATTGTTGTTCTACCATCATCCCTGCTAATGTTCTCTTCCAGTCAACTTTGGGCAGCTCATGCCTCTAAAAGTTCCTTTACTCCACTGTAATACATGATACATCTGACTTTACATATACCCTCTCAAATTGCAAGGTGAATTCTATTGTTATTAGGATCACTGCCTTCTCAGGGTTCCTTTACCTTAAACTTAATCAAATCTGGTTCATTACACATCACCCAGTTGAGAATTGCCTTTCCCTCGGTGGGCTCAACTGCGAGCAGCTCTTAAAAAAATCATCTCGTAGGGATTCTACAAATTCCCTCACTTGGGATTGAAACACTAACCTAATTTTTCCAATCTACCTGCATCTTGAAATCCCCCATTACTATCATAACTTTGCCCTTTTTTACATACCTTTTCTATCTCCTGCTGTAATTTATATCCTGTATCTGACTACTATTTGGAGGCCTGTATATAATTCCCATCAGGGTCTTTTTACCCTTCCAGTTTCTTAACTCTACCCTCAATATTTTACATCTTCTGATTCTGTGTCACCTCTTTAAGGAATTAATTTTTTTTAACCAACAGAGCTACCCCACTCCCTCAGCCTACCTGCCTATCCTGTCGATACAAGGTATATTCTTGGATGTTAAGTTCCCAATTGTGATCTTTCAGCCATGACTCAATGATGCCCACAGAATCATACCTGCCAGTCTTTAATTGCACTAGAAGATAATCTACCTTATTCTGTGTACTCTTACATTCAAATATAACACCTACAGTTCTCTATTCATTGCCTTTTTCAAATTTACCCCTTCAACTCATTCCTTTGATTGCGATTTTGCCCAATCATCTGCCTGTCCTTCCTCACGGTCTCACTACACACTGCATCTGGTTATATACCAACTGCCCCATCCTCAGCCCTATATCATTCCATTTCCCATCCCCTTGCCATATTGGTTCCCCCTCAGGTTCAGGCGGAACCTGTCCTTTTTGTAGGGTCAAACGTTCTCCAGAAGAGACCCCAGTGATCCAGAAATCTGAAACCCTACCATCTACACCAATTCCTCAGTCACATATTCATCTACCAAATCATCCTATTCTTGGCGCATGGCACAGTCAACAATCTAGAGATCTGGAGGTCCTGTTTTTCAGCTTTCTAGTTAACTCTTCAAGACCTCTTCCCATTCCCTACCTATGTTGTTGGATGCTCACCCTCCGTTTTAGAACGCTTTGGACCAGATCCAATGCACCCCTGACCCTAGCACAATACTATCCAGATGTCTTTCACGGTCACAGAGTCTCCTGTCTGTTCCACTAACAATGCTGCACTCCTCCCCTTTCCCTTCTGAACCACAGAGCCATACTCAGTGCCAGAGACCTAGTCACTGCAGATTCCCCCGGTAGGTCATTTTCCCCCAGCAGTATCCAAAGCGGTATACTTGTAGGGGAACAGACATGGGCGTACACTGCACTGGCAGGCTATTCCTATCTTGGCAGTCACCCAGGTACCTGCCGTTTGCAACTTAGGGGTGACTACCTCCTTGTAGCTCCTATTTATCACCTCCTCATTCTCTTGTATGAGCTAATATTGCTTGAAATCTTGTTATTTGTCCTAATGACACTGCAGAATGTTTACATTAATTCTAATGGCATTAGAACGTCATGCTTATTATCCATTGGTTGCTCATTAGGTGTTGATGAGCTGCTGCTTTAAACTACTGTAGTGTTATTCAATGCAAAACCAAGGTACAGTATATCCCTATTGATATTTAAGGTACAGGGATAGGATTTCCTCACACTGGATGATAGACAATTTGGGGAGCAGCAGTGGTATGGGAAGGATGCAGCACTTGTAATGGTTGATATTCCCAATATCTTTTTCCTAGTTCAAGGTGATAAAATACACACATTTGGTGATACTGGTAATAATCTCATTACTTTAAAAAAGATCTGATCTGTACTTGATTGAGCATTTTTAAAGTTTAGTAACAGATGAGGCATGTCTCTGAGATGTCATATTATGAATATTTTAACCCACCAACAGATTCTGATCCAGAGTGTTTGTGAGACGATGGTCCCCAAACTGGTTGCAGAAGACATTCCACTGCTTTTCAGTCTTTTGTCTGATGTGTTCCCTGGGATAGCATACCATCGTGGAGCAATGACTGAACTTCGTGAGGAACTGAAGAAGGTTTGTCAGGAAATGTACCTTACTTATGGAGATGGTGAAGATGTTGGTGGAATGTGGGTGGAAAAGGTAAGTTTGATTTTCTTTATAGTTCCAATAGGAATGCTTTTATCAAAATTGAACTTTATTTTGGTGTGTACAGTTAACTTTAGTTTAACATACATGTTCTATTTTAGGTCCTACAACTATATCAAATCTCTCAGATAAATCATGGTTTGATGATGGTTGGGCCATCAGGCAGTGGAAAAAGTATGGCATGGCGTGTTTTACTAAAAGCCCTTGAACGACTTGAGGGCATAGAAGGTGTTGCTCACATAATTGATCCAAAAGCAACTAGTAAGGACCATTTATATGGAACATTAGACCCTAATACCAGAGAATGGACTGATGGATTGTTCACACATGTTCTTAGAAAGTAAGTTGGATACTAGAAATATTGCACATTTGTGCTTTCGCTAATTTTACGCCTTCCAAGAAAATATTTTGCTCTCTGGTTCAATTTAAGTTCTGGTTTCCCCTTGTACTTGGCACAAAAGTCAAAGTCAAAAAATTAAGTTTATTGTGCATGAATGCTCAGGTGCAATGAAAGACTTGCAGCAGCATTGCAGGCACATTGCATCATATTAGTAGTATTCACAAGGAAAATGAGCTATTTTTACAAGAATTATAAGTCTATTTTAGTTCAAAGCGATCAAAGTAGTCAGAGTGTTGCTAAACTGTAGTGATTAGTGTTTAGGCTAGGCCATTATTTATAGAAGTTCATTATTAAATCACAAAAGTTTTATATATTCAGTCCTAGCAGGGTCCCTTTATTCCATTTGCACTCCACCAACTTGGGTTGGGAACAGCTCTAACTCTTAGTTTGGATGGCTTAACTGCTACTCAAATAAATTTAGTTAAGTGTCTATAGTAACTCATGATTTTTTATTGATTTTTAAAAAAAACTATTATAAACTACTGAATTTAAAACTAGTTGAGCATCATTTGCATGAACATGAAATTTTCTGTCTTTCAGGATCATTGACAACGTACGAGGTGAGCTGCAGAAGCGTCAGTGGATTATCTTTGATGGTGATGTGGATCCAGAGTGGGTAGAAAACTTAAATTCAGTTTTGGATGACAACAAATTGCTTACCCTGCCCAATGGAGAACGTCTCAGTCTTCCACCAAATGTAAGAAAATTTATGAACAATTTATACAGAACTTGTGCTTGCCAAAAATGTACACACCTTAAATATCTCTTAGATATTTTAACTAGACTTGCCCATTCATTTTCTTGCTCACCTCTATTCAAGGCCCTAAACAGTCCTTCCAGGTGAGGCAACACTTCACCTGTGAATCTTTTTGGGGTTGTCTATTGTATCCAGAACTCCCAATTACTCCTGATGTGGCTTCCTCTACATTGGTGAGACCCAATGTAAATTGGGGGGCTGCTTTGTCAAGCATCTCTGTTCCATCTACCAAAAATGAAACTTCCCGGTGCCCAGCTATTTTTATCCTATTCCCATTTGACTTCTGACATTTTTGTGTACGTTGCATTGTATTTCCAGCATTTGCAGAAACTCTTGTGATTAGATTTTTTTTTTTAATGTTTTCCTTTCTATAGGTACGGATTATGTTTGAGGTCCAAGACTTGAAATATGCGACACTAGCCACTGTATCCAGATGCGGAATGGTATGGTTTAGTGAAGATGTCCTCAGCACAGATATGATCTTCAATAACTTCTTGGCCAGACTGCGTAGCATTCCACTGGATGAGGGAGAGGATGAGGCTCAGCGAAGACGCAAGAGTAAAGATGAGGAGGAGCAAGAAACAGCTTCCCCAATGCTTCAGGTATAGATTTACTGAATTTTCTGTGCAAAAAATATTTGTACGCTAAACTTATCTGAGCATTAAAAAAAATCAGATTATTTAAATAACAAGAAAAATGTATAGGCTGTATTAAAGAGAAAACTGGTGATATAGCTCTCCTTACTAAATAACAAGAATGTTAGTTTTCCCACAAGAATATATCATGCAAAGTATTTTCTAATTTTTTAAAAATGTGGATTACTTTAGAGTATCTCCAATAGGATTTTTCTCATTACTTAATAATTTAAAGTATGATTCTTGGCTGGAATATCAGTAAATATTACTTTCCCCTTCTACCCAATATCTTTTCTAGAACTTTTATCAAATATCTGATTTAATAACTTTGTACAGGAGCTTCACACAATATTGTTTTTTTAAAAACAGATACAAAGAGATGTGGTAACAGTTCTGCAGCCATACTTCACTTCAACTGGTCTAATAATAAAAGCTGTAGAGCATGCTGCTAAAATGGAACACATTATGGATTTTACCCGATTACGATGCCTTGGTTCCCTTTTCTCTATGCTGCATCAAGCTTGTCGAAATATTGCATTATATAATGCAAACCATCCGGACTTTCCAATGCAGAGTGACCAGTTGGAACGCTACATTCAGGTGCGATGGCAGTTTTACAATTTGTTCATTATGACCTTGATGTGATTAGCTCTTCTACGTAACTTTATATTTCTTTACTTTTCTTTGACTAGAAATATCTAATTTATGCGATTCTTTGGTCACTTTCGGGTGATGCACGTTTGAAGATGAGAGCAGAACTTGGTGAATATCTCAGACGAATTACAACCATTCCACTTCCAAGCACACCAAACATGCCGATCATTGACTTTGAGGTAGGAAATCTGTGATACTAATTCTAGATTTCTTTGTCTTTTCAATAGTTTATATTCTAAAATTTGTTTAGAATACAAAAGTTGTTGATTGGAATACATTCCCAAGCAACTGACAGAATTAAAATTTAGCATGATTTTATTGATTGATAATATGTAACATTTTGAATATACTAGAGTTAAGGGGTACTAAAGCGGTTAACCTATCGTAACAAATTATTGATCATGGCACTGAAGGGAGATTGTTGTCCCATCATGTTTTTTGTAGTGCTCTTACTGATTTTCTCCCATCATATTTTTTCATGTAGCTATCCAATTTCCATTTTCAAAGACAGTATGGAATCTGATGCTACTACTATTTCAGACTATGACTTGTGAAATTTATTAAAATACATCATGCCATCTCTGTTTCTTTGGTGATTTCTTGTTAAAAAAAAATATTCTGGTTCCTCATCCTTCCACTGTTAACTATTTATCCTCTCAACAATAACTTCAAATTTTGAACAAACTTGTCAGACCTTCAATTTTACTTAATATATATTTTTAAAAATGAGATCTATTTACTTCAACCAGATTCAGAATGAAAATGTTTGTTGCAATATCTTTCAATATTTAGGTTTCAATTACTGGAGAATGGGTTCCTTGGCAGTCAAAGGTTCCACAGATTGAAGTTGAGACTCATAAAGTTGCTGCTCCAGATGTTGTTGTACCAACCTTAGATACAGTCCGTCATGAGGCCCTTCTGTACACCTGGCTTGCTGAGCATAAACCATTAGTCCTATGTGGACCGCCAGGTTCTGGCAAAACCATGACCCTATTCAGTGCACTAAGAGCTCTACCAGATATGGAGGTATGAAACTCTTTTGAATTTTCTTCGTAGCTTGAGCTGCTCCAAAATGTTTGTTGTTTTTATTTCTCCCCAGTTTCTGATATGATTGAAATACATTAAAGTTATGCTCTTTGCTATTTTGTTAATAGGTTGTAGGTCTGAACTTCTCCAGTGCAACTACACCTGAGTTGGTTCTGAAAACATTTGATCACTACTGTGAGTACCGTCGAACGCCGAATGGAGTTGTGTTAGCACCTGTGCAACTTGGCAAATGGCTTGTGCTATTCTGTGATGAAATCAATCTTCCAGACATGGATAAATATGGCACACAGAGGGTCATATCCTTCATTAGACAGGTTTGTAAAAGGAGTTGTCACACAGCTGAGTTAAATGAGGAAGCTCATTGTTGAACTATAGTCATGGTGGCTTATCTTTACTCCAGATGGTGGAACATGGTGGTTTCTTCCGTACATCAGACCAGACCTGGGTTAAGTTGGAAAGAATCCAGTTTGTTGGAGCATGCAACCCATCTACTGATCCAGGAAGGAAACCACTTTCACACAGGTAATATTTTAATAATTCTATTGTTTTACATATTGGCATTCAAAGCACATATTTGTCACCATATGCAACTCTTCTCTTGTGGGCATGCACAGTAAATCCAAGAAACATAATAGAATCAATGAAAGTCCACACCCACCAGAACAAACAACCAATGTGCAAGTACAAAAGAGCAAGGAAATAATTGTAATAATAAATAAGCAATAAATATTGAGAACTTGAGATGAAGAGTCCTTAAAAGTTGAGTCCATAGGTTGTGGGAACAGTTCAGTGATGAGGCAAGTAAAGTTACCCCTCTGGTTCAAGAGCCCTGATGGTTGCAGCGTAATAACTGTTTTCCTGAACCTGGTGATGTGGGTCCTGAGGCTCCTCTATCAACTTTCTGATGTCTGCAGCAAGAAAAGAGCATATCCTGGGTGATGGGGGCCCTTAATGATGGATGCTGCTTTCCTGTGACAGCACTCCATGTAGATGTGCTTGATAATGGAGAGGGCTTTACCAATGATGAACTGGACCATATCCATTATATTTTGAAGATTTTTTTGTTCAAGGGCACTGATGCTGCCATTCTGGGCCATGATGCAACCGGTTAATATACTCTCCACCATATATCTATAGATGTTTGTCAAAGTTTTAGTTGCCATGCCAAATCTTTGCAAACTTCTAAGGAAGTACAGGCGCTGTGGTGTATTCTTTATGTCACCTAGTGCTGGGCCCAGGACAGATCCTCTGAAATGATAATATCAAGGAACTTAAAATTACTGGCCTTCTCCACCTCTGATATGCCAATGAGGAATGACTCATTGACCTTCAGTTTCCTCCTCCTAAATCATTTATTAATCCTATTAATCATCTCCTTAGTCTTGCTGACAATGAATGAGAGGTTGAAACATCACTCAGCCAGATCTTCAATCTCCCTCCTAAATGCTGATTAGTCACCACTTTTGATTCGGGCAGAAACAGTGGTGTTGTTGCCATTGGAGCTGTGCCTAGCCTCACAATCATAAGTGTAAATTGAGTAGAGCAAGGGACTAAGCACACAGCCTTGTGGTGCAGCTGTGCTGATGGAGTTTGTGGAGGAGATGTGTTTGCCAATCCGAGCTGACGAGGATCTCCAAGTGAGGAAATGGAGGATCCAATTTCACAAGGAGCTATTGAAGCCAAGATCTTAAAGCTTATTAATTAGCTGAATCTTCAATTCAGGTGGCTAATAACCATTTACTTGTTTACCACTTCCTTCATATATTGTGAATTAATACCTGATTTTTTGATGTATTGGAAACTGATAAATTTGCATTGATAAAGCAGATTTGACAGTTGGAAAAACATCTACTTTGCAGGTTCCTGCGCCATGTACCCGTTGTGTATGTGGATTATCCAGGACCAGCTTCTCTTACTCAGATTTATGGAACATTTAACCGGGCTATGCTAAGACTCATTCCATCGTTGAGGACATATGCAGATCCCCTAACTGCAGCTATGGTGGAATTCTACATCATGTCACAGGTAGATTACTGTTGTGTGATAAGCAGTATTGTATCCCTAGAAAAATGTAGTTCTTTTTCAGATTGAAAATATAAGTACAGGTAGTCCCCGAGTTACGAACTTACAGATAACTCATACTTATGAAACCAGGAAGGAGAACGCTGTCCGCCATTTTAATTTGTTGCCGTTGACACTGTGTAGTGTTTAGCTTTGTATTTGGCTTAAATTTTTCTTAGGTAAGATTCACCCTGACCCCACCCCGAGTTCAATCCAGTGACAGACCGCTCGCGTGCCGGGTTGATGTTGAGCTCGCAACTTGAACTCGTAAAAAAAAACTGCCACCTCTAGTTTAAATTCCCATGCGGAATATTGTGGAGGATCAAATACCCAAACCCAGCACAGCCCCACTTGTCCCATTTAACCTGTCTCAGTGCAGTGGTCCTTAGGACCCAGTGGACCTTGGGAGCTGGCGGAGCCAGTGTTTCTGTTCCATTGACAGGAAGCGATTGCAATTGAAAATAAAGTGGAAATAATAAAGCGTTTGGAAAGAGGTGAAACGCCATCGGTCATTGGAATCATTGGCTACAGTCGGTCAACGATTGGAACGATTTTAAAGGATAACGGATAAAGTGAGAATAATGGAGCATGTGAAAGGCCCTGTCCCGATGAAAGCTACAATTATTACTAAGCAACGCAGTGGTTTAATTATTGGAATACATACATTTCTTAAGTGTTTTACATGCATAGAAAGGTAAAATATATACTAAGACAAACATTTGACTAACTGACGCTAAACAATACCGGATGTACTTGTTCCAACTTACGTACAAATCCGACTTAAAGACAGACTCAGGAACGGAACTGGTACATAACCGAGGTGACTGCCTGTAGTAAAATAGGGATACTGGTCCCTATCTGGTTTAAGCAAATGTCACATGTTGACAACATTTTACAGTTAAATCCAACTGATTTTTTTTAAATTGGTGTGATTTTTAAAAGTTATACCCTGTTTATTCATTATTTCTCAGGAGCGTTTCACTCATGACATACAGCCACATTATATTTACTCCCCTCGTGAAATGACACGTTGGGTCAGAGGAATCTTTGAAGCTTTGAGACCATTGGAAACACTTGCAGTTGAGGGTTTGATTAGAATCTGGGCTCATGAGGCTTTGCGGTTGTTCCAAGACAGGTTTGTGTCTTTGATGAAAATCACTATTTTTATGTTAATATTATGTTTTATGTAAATATACTTTACTTTTATTGTCACCAAGCAATTGATACTAGAGCGTACAATCATCACAGTGATATTTGATGCTGCGCTTCGCGCTCCCTGAAGTATAAGTCAAAGTAAGTATAATAAAAATTTAAATTATAAATCATAATTAGAAAATAGAAAAGGCAAAGTAAGGTAGTGCAAGTCAGGTCCGGATAGTTGGAAGGTATGGCCCATATCCGGGTCAGGATCCGTTCAGCAGTCTTATCACAGTTGGAAAGAAGCTGTTCCCAAATCTGGCCGTACGAATCTTCATGCTCCTGAACCTTCTCCTGGAGGGAAGAGGGACAAAAAGTGTGTTGGCTGAGTGGGTCATGTCCTTGATTATCTTGGCAGCACTGCTCCGACAGCGTGCAGTGTAAAGTGAGTACAAGGATGTTAGATTGGTTTGTGTGATGTGCTGGTCTATGTTCACGATCTTCTGCAGCTTCTTCCAGTCTTGGACAGGACAACTTCCATACCAGGTTGTGATGCACCTTAGAAGAATGCTTTCTACGGTGCACCTTTAAAAATTAGTGAGGGTTTTGGGGGACAGGCCAAATTTCTTCAGCTTTCTCAGGAAGTAAAGGCACTGGTGGGCCTTCTTGGCAGTGGACTCTGCTTGTTTAGACCAAGTCAGGTCATTTGTGATATTCACCCCGAGGAACTTAAAGCTTTTGACTGTTCCACCTGAGCACCACCAGTGTAGATGGGGTCGTGCAGTCCGCTACTCCTTCTGAAGTCAACAACCAATTCCTTCGTCTTGCTGATGTTGAGGGATAGGTTATTGTCTTCGCACCATGCCACCAGGTTCTTAATTTTCTCTCTGTACTCAGACTCATCATTACCCAAAATACGGCCTACAATCGTGGTGCCATCAGCAAACATATAATATGTATGAATGTGACATTCATGTTGCATTATTTTTACTTTAAGGCTTGTGGACGATGAGGAAAGACAGTGGACAGATGAGAACATTGACATAGTGGCTCTCAAGCATTTCCCTAATGTTGACAAAGAAAAAGCTTTGACTAGACCTATTTTGTATAGTAACTGGCTGTCAAAGGTAAGAAATTGAGTCATAAACATTTTTAAGTAATTACCAGTTGGTGGTGATGGTGTACTTAATTTGTTAAACAATTCTTTAGTTTGACTTCCTTCATATTATGGTTTTAGATCTTATTTGTTTAGGATGTTTACCTTTTCTCACTCCTCTTCACCCTCCCCCAGCATATCCATCTTATTTAAGTAAGCTGCAGGTTTGAATTTTTAACAAGTAATCAAAGTAATCTTCTAAAACACCCATGAGATCCTCAAAAACACTCATCAAATTTCTTACTGTAATGCTGGAGTAAGAGAACCCTATTTACTAATCTCTTTTGGGAAAAGAAAAATCATTCACAAGACTTTGATGTAAAATTTTCCTGAAGCTGGATATGAATTGACACCAATGTAGTCTTTACCTTGTACTTGAAAATTAAATTTTCATTTTTTTAAGTGGTAATAATATTTGTGTCACATACCAACAATGACTTGCTCCCAGTAGAGAGCCTTACCACCTTGCTGTTCAATGATGTTCATCAGTGAGGCCTTAAAATCCTAGATCTGGGGGAATTGCCTTTGACCATGAAGTAAAAAGGATTATCCACTTAATACTCTGAAAGAAAAGGTGAGAGACTGAGTCTCCTGCAATGAATAACTGATCACCTGATATCCCAAAGTCTTCCTACCATGTACAAGACTTAAATTTGAGAGCATGATAGAATTCTTCCCATTTGCCTGGATGAATGCTCAACACCTCCCAGGTCAAGGAAGCCCATTTAATTGACACTATATTCATTATACTGATTATTGATTTCATCTATTACTGCACACTCTAAATACAGTGCCATTTCTTTTCTGAGCTATTTTGAGAGCACCTGTGTAATCCACAAAATCAAACCACCAGGGAAGGATCAGGTGTTTGGAAACAGGACCGCTGTAGTAAAAACTACACACTGAAAAATGAATTTTAAAACACCTAACATTTTATACGAGTTGTTACTGATTCCTTTCTGTAGATTCCAAATAAACTGATTAAGATTGTTGTCAAATCCCAGTTCCTTTTCCCCAGCAGGATGCAATTTTTTTTTAGAGCAAAACAATGCTTTCTTGCTGCCCCTTTTCTGAGGTACACTTTGTTCCTTTTTCCTGTTTGACCAGATTTCACTTATTTATTTGACTTTGTTTCATTAAAGTTTCCAACTTTATTAATTCTTCTCACATTAATTTCTGCCGTTTTGTACAGCTGTATATTTCCTTTCTTTTCCTTACCCCAATGATGATCCAGTGTTCTTCCCTTTTCCTTTTACTGGTTTTAGCATTTCACATTGTTTGGGTAAGAGGACTTTGTCCCTTTTATTTAAGTCTACTCTATCAGTAAAGCATTCCTGTCTTTCATAGTAGTTTGTAGGATCAGTTGATTCCTCCTTTTTCTCTTTGTAGAATTATTTGTTGATCAGTCCATTTCTTAAAATACTGCATATTTTTTTTAGGATTACATACCAGTGGATCAAGAAGAACTGAGAGATTATGTCAAAGCCAGGCTCAAAGTTTTCTATGAGGAAGAGTTGGATGTCCCCTTGGTACTTTTTAATGAAGTTTTGGATCATGTGCTGAGAATTGACAGGTATGAAATCACACTTGTCAATTCCATGATTAGTAAACTTGATGTGGTATTAATGTGTGTATATTAAAATTTTGTGTTTGTGAAAGTGCAAAATTCAAATTTTGAAGTAATAGGAGATATAACTCAGATTCACTAGAACAGCAAATTGGAATTATTTGGGTTATTCCATTTACATCTGCACCTATTAACATTTGGTTTCTGAATAAACTAGTCAATACAGAAAGGAATGTACTTTTTTGGATGGTGGGGGAAGTCTGTCTAGTAGTTAATGGGTTAGAAATGAAAGGTCACATTAGTAAGTTTAAACCACATTTGACATACAAGACAATGCAAGAGAAATCCTATGAACCTAAATCTCACAAGAAACATCTGTTTCATATGTGAAACACTGTTAATGGTGAATATCTGAATTGAAAGCAGAAAACTCTGGAAGTACTCAAGGTATATTGCAATCTATATTTTACACATGAAGCTATTCAGTATCAGTCTCTTTTTTTTAAGGGAATCATGAATCTGAACCCCCTTTAAATGTTTGCCATTGCATCTCAACTAACAGAAGCATTAACCTAACTGGTCAATTCATCCTAGCAAGTTTTGCTTTCATGTCCCTTATTGTTGCTCTTAGGTTCTGTCATAGCATGCAGTTACTGTTGGGGGTCCATACACACTTCTACACCAGACTTCTTGCTTTTATTCTCACCTCCACCTGAACAATTGCTACATTCAAGTTTATGAACTCATTAAAAAAGCACTTGTGGAAATCTGGAGAATGACAAACATACTCCACCGGTCCTGACATCCTTGATTTACTTATCAGCTACTTAATTATTGTATACAGTTCTTTTTTCTATACTTTTATTACCATCTCATTCATTCTGTACTATTTTGAACCTTAAGTAGTCGAAGTGTGTATTTACTGCTTATTGAAAGCACCAGAAGTTCTCACCTTTATTGAGAATTCAGAAACAGATCTGTCAGGAAAGAAACTCACGAACAATTCACCAATCCAGCTCTTCAACTTGCACAAGTGTCGCACTTCAAAATTTGAACCATTGTTTAGCTGAGAGAGATGAAGTCTTGTGTCTTCTGAACCCTTGAAGTGGGAGTGGAACCAAAGTCTCACCATATTCATGCTATTTGTGTCAGTAGCAGGTTTCTTAATGAATGTCTCATAGAGCTGGTGATGTTTGAGAAGGTTGCAGAGCCAGGGGCTGAACCAGCTGAAAGCGTATCCATTGGTGGGTGCATAGATGTTTGAAGCTGAAATGGAAAAGAACCAACAAGTCAATTGGTATAGGCACTTAAGTATAAAGTCGTAAAAGGATGGAAAATGATTTAATGAAGTAAATCAGAAGCCCTGACATAGTAAAAGCGAGGAGAAAGTGGTTTCAAAAGTGAATAAGACTAATCGATGTGAAATTGTGGGAAACTGAGCATCAGAATGGCTGATTTAGTGGCTTTCCAAATTAGGGCCAACATTACTAAATAGCCCAAGTGCACCTGTCATCTTGAACACCTCCCATTCCATCTATGGGAGATCTTGCAGTTCCCATATTGACTACATCTCAGCTCAGAACTCACAAAAATAGAATGGAAGCAAGTGACCTTCAATCCCAAAGAGATTGCCTGAGAAGAAGGTTGGCAGGGATGGTTCTGTGAGTCAGTATTAGAATTGATTTTTGTTTAATTGTAAATAAATTACTTAAGACCATAAGACACAGGAGCAGAATTAGGCCATTTGGCCCATTGTACTTTTCTACCATTCAATCATGGCTGATCCTTTTTCTTCCCCTCCTCGGTCCCACTCCCCGGTCTTCTCCCCGTAACTTTTGATGCCATGGCCAATGAAGAACCTATCAGTCTCTGCCTTGAATACATCCAACGATCTGGCTCCACAGCTGCCTGTGGTGACAAATTTCACAAATTCACCACCCTCTGGCTAAAGAAATTTCTGTGCATCGCTGTTTTAAATGGACACCCCTCTGTCCGGAGGCTTTGTCCTCTTGCACTAGACTCCCTCACATGTCAAACATCCTTTCCACATGTATTCTGTGTAGGCCTTTTAACATTCAAACGGCTTCATTGAGATTTCCCTCCCCACCCCCTTTCTTCTAAATTCCAGCAAGTACAGGCCAAAAGCTATCAAACGTTCTTCATATGATTGCCTTTCATTCCCGGAATCATCCTTGTGAACCTCTTCTGAACCCTCTCCAATACCAGCACATCCTTTCTTTGATGAGGAGTCCAGAACTGTTCACAGTATTCAAGGTGAGGCCTCAACATCACATCCTTGCTCTTATATTCTAGACCTCTTGAAATGAGCGCTGACATTGCATTTGCCGTACTCACCACCAACTCAACCTGCAAGTTAATCTGTACAAGGATTCCCAAGTCCCTTTGCATCTCAGATTGTTGGATTTCCTCCCTGTTTAGATAATAGTCTGCACATTTATTTATACTACCGTAGTGCATGACAATGAATTTTCCCACATAGTGTTTCATTTGCCACTTTCTTGCCCATTATCCTAATCGAAACCCTTCTGCAACCTCCTTGTTTCTTCAACACTACCCACCCCTCCACCAATCATTGCATCATCTGCAAACTTGACAACAAAGCCATCTATTCCATCATCTAAATCACTGATATCGAGCATAAAAAGAAGCGGTCCCAACACCGACCTTAAGGAAAACTGGCAGCCAACCAGAAAAGGATCATGAGACATCATAGCAGAATTAGGCCATTCAGCCCAACAAGTCTGCTCCAGTTCATCCCAAATCCCATTTCCCATACTCTGCCCTCTCCCCATATCCCTTGATGCCTTGACCAATCAGGAATATATCAACTTCCGCTTGAGTATACCCAAGGACCTGGCCTCCTGCAGTTTGGCAAAGAATTCTAGATTCACCACACTTTGGCTAAAAAATATTCCTTCTTTCTTCTACTCTAAAAGGTCACTCCTCAATTTTGAGGCCTTGCCCTCTAGTTCTGGATACCCCCACCAGAGCAAACATCCTCTCCACATCCACCTTATCTAGTCCTTTTAACGTTTAGTAAGTTTCAGTGAGATACCCACACATTCTTCTAAATTCCAGTGAGTACAGGCCCAGAGCTGCCCAACACTCCTCATATGTTAACCCCTTCATTTTCAGAATCATCCTTGTGAACCTCGTCTGGACACTCCAATGACTATACATACTTTCTGGGATAAGGTGCCTAAAACTATTGACAGTACTCCAAGTATGCCATGACTGGTGTCTTAAAAAGCTTCAGCATTATCTTCTTGTTTTTTATATTCTATTCCCCTTGAAATAAATACCGACATTGCATTTGCCTTTTTTTTAACCACACACTGAACCTGTGAATTAACCTCCTGGGAGTCTTGCAGGAGGACTCGTAAGTCCCTTTTGCACCTCTGATATTTGAATTTTCACCTCATATAGATAGTCTGCACTGCTGTTTCTTTTACCAAAAGAGCGTTATCATTCATTTCCCAACAGTATTCTATCTACCATTTTGTTTTTGCCCATTCTTCCAATTTGTGTAAGACCTGCAATCACATTACTTCATCAGCGCTACCTACTCCTCCACCTATCTTCATATCATCTGCAAACTTTGTCCCAAAGCCATCAATTCCACTATCTAAATCGTTGAGAAACAATGTGAAAAGTAGTGGTCTCAATACTGACCCTGAGGAACACCACTAGTCGCTGGCAGCCAACTAGAAAAGGCCCCCTTATTCCTATTCGCTGCTTCCTGCCTGTCAGCCATTCTTCTATCCATGCCAGTATATTTCCTGTAACACCGTGAGATTTTATCTTGTTAAGCAGCCTCATGTGAGGCACCTTATCAAATGCCTTCTGAAAATCTAAGTAAATGACATCCACTGGCTCTCCTTTGTCCACCCTGCTTGTTACTTCCTTGAAGAATTTTAACAGATTTGTTTTATTCCCACCCGCTGCCTTCTACCAATCAGCCAATGCTCTACCATGCTAGTACAGTGGTGCTACGAAGTTTGTGAATCCTGTAGAATTTTATCTATTTCTGCATAAATATGACCTAAGCTATGATCAGATCTTCACGCGTCTAAAACTAGATGAAGAGAATCCAATTAAGTAAATAACAAAAAAACAATACTTGTTCATTTATTTATTGAGGAAAAAATTATTCAATAATTATATGTATTTGTTGGAAAATGTATGTGAACTTATGGGGTAATGCCTTCTACAAAAGCCATTTGGAGTTGGGTGCTCCAGTCAATGAAGTGAGATTGGAGGCATGGGTTGCAGAGGTGCAAAGACACAAAGTCAGGTTACTGGAGGAGCCTGCTCTTCTCAAGAAAGATCTGTTTATGTGCACCATGCCTCAATCAAAACAATTTTCAGAGGACCTTAGAAGAAGCATTGTGGAGATGCATAATGCTGGAAAAGGTTCCAAAAGGATTTCTAAAGGCTTGAGTGTTCGTCAGTCCACAGTAAGAAAAATTGTGTACAAATGTAGGAAACTCATTACTGTTGCTACTCTCCCTAGGAGTGGGCATCCTGAAAAGATCATACCAAAGGCACGATGTGCAATGCTGTAGGAGGTGAAAAATAACCCAAGGGTTAAAGCAAACGACCTGCAGAAATCTCTAGAACTTGTTAAAGTCTATGTTCATGTGTCCACTATAAGAAAAACACTAAACAAGAATGGTGTTCGTGGAAGAACACCACAGAGGAAACCACTACTCTCAAAAAAAAAATTGCTGCATGTCTCAAGTTTGCAAAAGACCACCTGGGTGTTTTACAACACTTCTGGGACAATGTTCTGTGGACAGATGAGAGAATAGTTGAGCATTTTGGCAGAAGTGCACATTGCAATGTTTGGAGGAAAAAGGGCACTGCACACCAACACCAAAACCTCATCCCAACTGTGAAGCATGGTGGAATGAACTAAAATTCCTCCAAGCCGATGTGCAGGACTGATCAATAGTTACCGGTAATGTTTGTTTGAAGTTACTGCTGTACGGGGGGGGGGGGGGGGGGGTCACACCATTTACTGAAAGCAACTTTTGACATGCCTTTTCTATTTCCCATTGTAATCTAGTCTACCTCCCAGCTACAGTTTGGATATAACTGCCTTCAGGGTCATTTTACCTTTGCAGTTTCTTAACTCGACCCACAAGGATTTCAACATCTTCTGATCCTATGTCACATCTTTCTAATGATTTAATGCCATTCTTTACCAGCAGAACCATGCTACCTCCCTCTGCCTACCTTCCTATCCCTCCAATGCAATGTGTAAAATCGGACATTCAGCTCCCAACTACAACCATCCTGGACATATCATCATGCCCGACTATCTGTAAAAGTGCAACAAGATCATCCACCTTATTTGTTGTACTCTGTGCATTGAGATACAACACTTTGAATACTGTATTTGCTACTGATTTTGATTTTGTGTCCCTAATGCACTGATACTCATGCTGCTGGCTGCAGTTTTGTCCTATCATCTGCCCGACAGTCTGACTGCGCACCATCTTTGCTTTTTTTTTTAACCATCCATCCTATCCTGAGCCCCTTCACTCTGGTTCCCATCTCCCTGCCCAATTAGTTTAAACCTTCCCTAATAGCTCTAACAAACCTGCCCACAAGAATATTGGTCCCCCTCTGATTCAGATGAAACCCATGCCTCCCCCAAAAGAGATCCCAATGATCCAGAAACCTGAAGCCCTGCTCCTCTACACCAGCTTCTCAGCCACGTGTTTATCTGCCAGCTCATCCTGTTTCTACTCTCACTATTGCGTGGGACAGGTAACAATCCAGAAATTACTACCCTGGAGGTTCTGCTTCTCAGCTTTCTGCCTAGCTATCTAAAGTCTCTCTTCAGGACCTCATTGCTTTTCCTTCCTATGTCATTGGTACCAATATGTAGTAAAACATCTGGCTTCTCTCCCACCCCTTCCAAAATGGTGTGGACGCAATCCAAGATGTCCCTGACCCTGGTACCTGAGAGGTAACATACCATCCAGGTGTCCCACTTGCATCTACAGAATCTCCTGTCTGTTTCTCTGACTATTGAGTCCCCTAACACTACTGGCCTCCTCTTCATCATCATCTTCTGTACCACAGATCTATGCTCAGCACCAGTAACCTGTTCTCTGTGGCATTCCACTGGGAGGTAAACCCCCACAGGGGGGTCATTTGGATATGATAAAGTGAGTTAATAAATATATGGATTACACACAATTTAAGGTATTC
This sequence comes from Hemitrygon akajei, assembly GCF_048418815.1. Taxonomy (NCBI): domain Eukaryota; kingdom Metazoa; phylum Chordata; class Chondrichthyes; order Myliobatiformes; family Dasyatidae; genus Hemitrygon; species Hemitrygon akajei. The sequence continues at coordinate 41,324,522 of NC_133126.1, read as the reverse complement.
AGAATAAAAATAGACATCAAAAATGCAAATTTGCCATACTATTTGCTTGTGTTGCCACTATCAGGGAGGTAAGGATATGCAACCAAAAATTCCTCTGTATTTTAATAATTCTAAGAATCCTGCCATTTCAAAATTACCAATTTTATATTAATACTCCTGTTCAGTGGATTCTGTTTGATTTTTATCTTTATTAGTAAATTGTCAGATAGAATTTGGCGATCTACATAATGAAGTCCTCTGGTGTTCACAAGTTAGATTTTTATGATTCTGAAAATTATTGACCTTTAAAGTCGCCTTCATGTAATTACTATTTTTCAGGATATTCCGTCAACCACAAGGCCATTTGCTGCTCATAGGAGTTAGTGGTGCAGGAAAAACAACACTGTCTCGTTTTGTTGCCTGGATGAATGGTCTTAGTGTTTATCAGATTAAGGTTGGTGGTAGTAATTTATACTGTTTTGTAAGCAAAGTTGTGAAGTAGAAGGAACTTTATTCTAAATGTTCAGTTTGCAAAATATTGATGTGCAGGTTCATAGGAAGTATACTGGTGAAGACTTTGATGAAGATCTGAGATCTGTGTTGCGGCGATCTGGCTGTAAAAATGAGAAAATTGCTTTCATTATGGATGAATCCAATGTACTAGATTCCAGCTTCTTGGAACGTATGAATACATTGTTGGCCAATGGAGAGGTAAGTATGTTAAATGTTAAAACTAGAAATGTGAACTTTATTTGTAAAGAAGTGACTTGTCAGCATGTTAAATATTAGTAATACTGTTGCGTAAGCACAATTAATTAATTTGTGTGTAATAATAACATTAACTTCTGCAAAATATCTTGTCAGTATTACTCTAATCTGGCCACTTAAAAATGAATTTTAAACCTATGGGTCCAAATAACTCCTCTCAAACTTGTTAATCCTGAGTTAATGCTTTATTCAGCAAAAATCTAAACAACATGGGACTAAGTAAATCAAAATGAGGTAAACCTTAAGATATTTTAAAATATTTAATTTATGCTGAAGTATTTATATTATTACATTAATTTGTGATTTCCTGTTGAACAGGTGCCTGGTCTATTTGAAGGGGATGAATATGCCACCTTAATGACTCAATGCAAAGAAGGTGCTCAAAAGGAAGGTTTAATGCTTGACACTCACGAAGAACTGTACAAGTGGTTTACAGGCCAGGTTATCCGTAATTTGCATGTTGTATTTACTATGAATCCATCATCTGAAGGGTTAAAAGATCGAGCGGCAACCTCTCCAGCTCTTTTCAACAGGTGAACACAATTTTATTTGTATTATCTAATTATCAGCTCCAGCTGATTTTTTAAAAGGATGTATACAGTTTGTAAGTTTTCTGTGAAGGGGACATATAGTGGGGATTTTGAAGGTGGTTCAATAAAAGAATGGTTGGAATGTCAAACTCACTGCTGCAGAAAGTGTTTGAGATGGATCGTTTGGATGTATTTTGGGGAAGGCTACTTGAACATATGAAAGGGAAGAGAATAGCAAAGGAAACCAATTTCACCTTTTAAATCTAGAGGTATGGCATTACTGGAGAAAAGTATTGCTGAGTTTAAGAAATCCACTCTGATCTTGGTGTATAGCAGAGCAGCCAGGAGGACCCAAATGACCACCACCTATTTCTTGCATTCTGAGGAAGAACTGAAAGATGGTCTGAGGCAGTGATATTATCAACAGATGGTACTATATAAACTGTTACTGTGTCTTGTACCTAATGCAGATCTACAACACATTCTGGTAACAGATGCTGTTAGCTCAAAATATGAACATCCAGAGATCATAAAATAATTTTAACATAACCTAGTACTGAACACTTCTACTGACCAGTTTCTGGAAATTTACCTAGTTTTCTTCCTCCTTTCCAACCCCTCCCAATGTGAACCCCTCTTACTGTGAAGCTCTAAAGCAAGCCTTAAAACTATGTTGTCTTTCATTTCTATTAAAAAGTACTATTTCAAAGTACACGTATATCACCATAAGCAACCCTGAGGTTCATTTTCTTGCCAGCTTACACAGTAGATCCAAGAAACAGAATAGATTCAATGAACGACTGCACCCTGCAGGATAGACAAACAACCAGTGTGCAAAGGACAACAAACTGCAAATAGAAAAGAGGAAAAAAATTAATATTAAATAAGCAATAAGTATCAGGACATGGGATGAAGAGTCCTTGAAAGTGAGCCCGTATGTTGTGGGAACAGTTCATTGATGGGGTGAGTGAAGTTGTCCCCTCTGTTTCAAAAGCCTGATAGCTGATGGTTAATATTTATTCCAGAACCTGGTGGTGTGGGTTTGAGGCTCCTCTACCACCTTCCTGATGGCAACAGCAAGAAGAAAGCATGGTCTAGATGGTGGGGTCCCTGATGATGGATGTTGCTTTCTGACAACAGTGTTCCGTGTCGCATGGTGGAGAGAGCTTTACCTGTGATGGGCTGGGCTGGTCCGCTACTTTTTGTAGGCTTTTCCCTTCAAGGGCATTAGTGTTTACGTACCAGGCTGTGATGCAGGCAGACAGTATACTTTCCACCACACATAATGTATACAGAAGTTTGTCATAGTTTTAGATTTGCAAATAATACACACATACCTACTAACCTTGCTTTAAATGGCCTCACATAGCTAATGTGCAATTGAATAAGCTTAGTTAATAGATATAAAATTGAAGTAATCACCAATATAACAAAGCACACTGATCCCAACTATTAATTGTCATAAAGTAAAATGGGGTACAAAGACAACTGAAACAGCTTTGTTCTGAAGTTCCTGTGCCCAGATTGGCAGCATCCACTAGAGGGTTATCAAGGAATTTTACAACTGCAGCTAAATGTTTATGCCTTGGTAGATTTGCTGTTGGTGTATTTTCCTTCTGACTTAAAATTTATTCTGAACAAAAAGCTTTTTGAAGAAGTAGTTGATGAGATTTTTTTTTCTTCAAACCTGTTATTAACCTAATTTTCCCCTTCCCCCAAAGATGTGTGTTGAATTGGTTCGGAGACTGGTCCACTGAAGCTTTGTATCAAGTTGGCAAAGAGTTCACCAGCAAAATGGACCTTGAGAAACCGAACTATATTGTCCCTGATTACATGCCAATTGCTTATGATAAACTTCCTCAACCACCATCACATCGCGAGGCTATTGTCAACAGTTGTGTTTTTGTTCATTTAACATTACATCAGGTGAGCAATTATAGATGTAGTTTGGAAATACTTAGTATTTTTTTCAGTATTCTTGATCAGGAAAATCTGCATGCCAGTATTATTCAAATATACACACACCTGCTAACCTTGCTTAAATGGCCTCACAAAGCTATAACGGCTTTTGGTCTGCATGGCTCAAAATCAGTTTGAAAACACGAGATTCTGCAGATGCTGGAATCTTGAGCAACGCATACAAAATACTGGAGGAACTCAGCAAGTCAGGCTGCGATTCTGAGTAAACAGTAGACGTTTCAGGCCATGACCCTGCACCTGTACTGGAAAGGAAGGGGGTAAAAGCCTGAATAAGAAGAAAGGGGGAAGGAGTACAAGCTGCCAGGTGATGAGTGAGGGGGAAGGTGGGTGGGTTGGGAAGAGTGGATGAAGTCAAGAACTGGTAGGAGATCAGTAGAAGAGATAAAGCGCTGAAGAAGAAGGAATTTGACAGAGAACAGTGGACACTGGGAAAAAGTGAAGGAGGAGGGGAGCCAGAGGAAGGTGATGGGCTGGTGAAATGAGCAGGTAATCAGAATGGGGATTGAGAATGAGAGAACGGGTAAGTGAACAGAAATAACTAGAAGCTGAAGAAATCAATCTTCATTTTATCAGGTTGGAGGCTACCAAGACAATATGAGGTGTTGTTCCTCTAACCTAAGTTTGGCTTCATTATGGAAGTAGAGAGGTGGCCAGAGACAGATATGTCAGAGTGGGAAGGGAAGTCAAATTGAAATGGATAGCCACTGAGAGATCTTGCCTTTTGTGGTGAATAGAGTGAAGGTGCTTAACAAAGTTGTCCCCAGCAATCTGCATTGGGTCTTACTGAAATAGATGAGACCACACTGAACACCAGATAAAATAGATGGCCCTGACAGACTTGCAAGTGAAGTGTTGTCTCCTTCTCTGTTATATTTGTTCTCAGGATCAAGCTTTCCATTCTAGAATATATGAGATGTCCTCTTTTGTTTTTCCAAGGAACAGGGTCTTCCCTTCCACCAACATCGAAACTGTTCTCACCCATATCTCCTCCATTCCCCACCAGTTTGCCCTCACTCCGTTCTCTACCTGTCATAACTACCACCCACAAGCCTCTACATCCAGTACATTATTCTCCGCAATTTCCACCATCTCCAATAGGATCCTACCACTAAATACAGGTCTCCCCCGCTATCCAAAGGTAGAGCATTCCTATGAAACCGAAATGTCGTAAAGCGAAGAAGCAATTACTACTATATGAGAAAAATTTTTGAGCGTTCCCAGACCCAAAACAATAACCTACCAAATCATACCAAATAACACATAAAACCTAGAATAGCATGAACATATAGTAAAAGCAGGAATGATATGATAAATACACAGCCTATATAAAGTAGAAATATTGTATATACAGTGTAGTTTCACTTAACCAGAATCGGGAAGACTGCGAGCCAAAACAGATTTGTAGGAAAAAATTGGTACATATACTTATGCGCACACACCTGCCCGCGCAAGGCTTCACCGGTCATGGTAGTCTTTCTCGGCACGCACACACACACATACACATATGCATAGATATATACACACCCCTCCCACCCCCAGTCACCACCACCATTTAGAGCCCTAAACAGCCCTTCCAGCTGAGATAACACATCACCACAAGTCTGTCAGAGTCATCTATTGCATCTGGTGCTACTGGTACAGATTCCTGCCACAGATTGGGGTCCACTTTTTCGAGTACCTTCACTCACTCCACTGCAAAAGGAAGAATCTTTTAGTGGCTACTCATTTCAGTTTCACAAACATGTCTGTCCTTATCTACTGCTATGATAAACTCGAAATCAAGCAACCCCCTGATTTAACCTCGCCTCATCAGGGGACAATTTACAACGACCAATTAACCTACTAACTGCTATGTCTTTGGACTGTGGGAGGAAACTGAAGCACCCAGAGAAAACCCACACATTCCACGGGAGTGGGGGGTGGTTCCTTACAGGTGATATTGGAATTGAGTTCAGAATTTTGACACACTGAGCTGTAATAGCGTCAAGTTAACCACTATAGTACCATAAATTTTCATTTCAGATTGAATTTGAAATGCTCGCAGTTGAATGCTTGCAAACACTCTGGCCTTATTTTTGCACACCAGTGTTGAGTTTTGTCATCATAGACAGTGGGGATCTTTGTGGTGTTTCCTCCTCATTAGATGGTTGTTATTGATTACAATTAGAAGTGTTTGCCTAGTCATTTGATCTTGTCTTAGTTGAGGAACTGTTTTGTTGTCTTGCTATTCCTGTGTAACTTGCATGCAGTCCTTTGTTGTAGTTTGTTTTCACCACTCCTGATATGCCTTTCCACATTGGATCATTGTTGGTTTCCTGCCTTAATGATGATAACTGAATAAGGGAATTATTGGGCCATGGCTATTACACGTTATGATATGATGAGGTATCTGATGATATCTCAGATATTAAGTTTTGATCTTTCAGGTATGTTTTGAAATTTTGAATCTTCCAGTAAGTCACAGAATGGTTACCACATAGAAGGAGAACATTGTACCCATCAAGTCCAAAATGGCTCTGTAGCAAAGTAATAGTGAGGGACATTTCTTTCTCCAAATGAGGAAGCAAATCAGACCTTGTTTAAAAGGCAGCACATCCAATAATGTAAGAATCCCTTCAAGTAATGGAATGCAAACCTGGATGTTACAGTTCTCAAGATTCCACAAGGGTGTTTAAGCCCACATCCTTGACTGATGTAAGAGAGCTGACAAGTTGGTTACACAAGAGTCGATACAAAGTGATGTAGTTTGCACTTGGAGTGACAATGGACTTTGGTTACAGAAGGCCTAAATGGTAGTCAATCCTGACTATATTCATATGGAAGATGCATTTGTGACAGGTAGATTGACAGAGACAATAAAATCCCATATGGTGGTTCTCATTTCATTTGCCATAGATGGAGCTTTATCCTTCAAAGGCTGATTAGTCAAGGCTGTATAGAGCTACTTCTAAAGGTGATAAATGTTGGAGTCTCCCAGACAGAGTGTATTCTGTGTTTTCATCTCCTGCCATGTTGAAATTAGAATTTGTAGTATACAATCACTGTGCTACCAAGTTTTAAATTTCCAAGATGGAATGAAGTTGCTTGTTTATTTTGCAGCGTTTTTGCACTTTATAAATAAAGTTGATTAAGCATTTGTGGGAATTTACAGTAAACGTCAAGTCTTAGATTGCAAGGTTGAAAAACCGTAATTCAGAAAAAAAGTAATTTCCTTTCTTATTAGGCAAATACCCGATTGGCCAAGCGTGGGGGCAGGATAATGGCCGTCACACCTCGTCACTACCTGGACTTCATCAATCACTATGCCAATATGTTCAATGAAAAGCGAAGTGAACTAGAAGAGCAGCAGATGCATTTAAATGTCGGCCTGAGAAAGATTAAGGAAACTGTAGATCAGGTACAGTACAACTATAGTTTGAGGAACTGGGTTTTGTGAATCTCACCAGACTTTTACCATATGTTTGCTTTTTGCTGTTGTTTCTCGCCAAATCTTTGAAATCCTGCACTAACCGCTCTTCTTGATTGAAAGTTTTGTTTAAGAACATATTTCTGGATTTTAAAGGCACTGTTCAGCTATAGTTATAGTAGCAATGACATTAGCTGCAAGTAGAAATTATGTTTTTGCTGTGCTGTGTTTGTGAATGGACAGTAGTACTTTTTGATTTCATAAAACCTTCCTGGCTTTTTCTCCTTGCCTTGCATCTATTTTCGTTTAGGTATCATTTATCTGTTTATCCCAATTGTCTTTTAATGCCTAAAATTATTTTGTTTATATTATCTATGCTATCTGTCATCTATTACCAGATGGCGAAGGGTTCACTGCTTCTATTTCTCCAGTAAGATTGTTTTGGCAAAAGCTGTTGCACATTAGATTTAATGAGAAATGCTTCTAATCCCTTTCCCTAATGGTTAATTGCCTTCTACTTGTATTTTAAGTTATTTTGTAAGCAGGGTACAGTTTCCCTTTGTTGCATCTAAGATATTTACATTGATCTGAAGTCTTAGTGCCCTGTGAGGTCTTACTTTATCTGCAGTTTGAAGTGGAAACACTCAGTTGTTATAAATTCAGTGTGAGGTTCTTCCTTTTTCTTCTCCAAACCTTCCCTTGTAGCTTTTGGATATTATAACTGCTTGGCCAAGAATCTGTTTTTTAAGCAACCAATTTAATTTTTCCTTTAATGATGCATCCAAGAATGTTTTTAAAAATTGTCCTGATTGAATATAATCCTTTAAAAAGCTGGAAGCCTAAATACCAGTTAGGCTGCTTCTAGTAGGAGGATAATCTTAATTTTTTTTTTCATATTCAGTTAGTGTTTTTTTAATCCTTTCACTGTAGGTTGAAGAATTACGCCGAGATCTAAGAATTAAAAGCCAAGAATTAGAAGTTAAGAATGCAGCAGCCAATGATAAGCTGAAGAAAATGGTGAAGGACCAGCAAGAGGCTGAGAAGAAAAAGGTAGCTTAACAAAAGAAGAATGCTATATTTTAAATTAAGCTTTCAACTGGGGAAGTGCCCTCATACAACTTCTGTTTGTTTTTTTGATAGGTGATGAGTCAAGAAATTCAGGAGCAGCTGCACAAACAGCAAGAAATTATTGCTGACAAGCAGATGAAAGTAAAGGAAGATTTGGATATGGTAGAGCCTGCTGTCATTGAGGCTCAGAATGGTTAGACTTGTTTTGAATTGGGTTCTGAAGAAACAATATGAAAATGAAACAATGTACTAATTACTGCCTGTATATGATGATGTTTATTCTTTTTACCCTTGTAACTATAATCCTGTTAATTTTCTTCCTTTTTAAGCAACTGATTGGTCTTTTCTATGTGGTATTAATCTTACAATTTTCTGTCCCTCCTAACTTACATTTCTTTCACTTTATTTGCACTCTGGCGCATCTTGCTGGTCTGATTAGCTGTAAAATCGATCAAGAAGCAGCACTTGGTTGAGGTTCGTTCAATGGCTAATCCGCCAAGTGCAGTGAAGCTTGCACTCGAATCAATCTGTCTGCTCCTGGGTGAAAGTACAACTGACTGGAAACAGATCCGATCGATCATAATGAGAGAAAACTTCATTCCGACCATTGTAAATTTTTCAGCTGACGAAATCAGGTGAATAATGGGGTGCACGCAGCTGCTGGAGGAAGATGGAAATTGTACAGAATACCAGCCAATATGTTATAGTTAAGGAGTTATTAAAGCAATCGATTATTTACACAAGTAGAATTTTATTTAGTATTTATTAACCCAAAATTTTGTTTGGGTGATATTATGTATTGCTGGTATTCACATATAAATTTCCTCCTAACACCCAGCAACGGCCACACACCCTCATCCATTTGCATGTTCATTTAAAGCCCATTTCTTTTCACCCCCTCTATTAGCTGTAAGCTCTATAAAGAAGCAGCATCTTGTTGAAGTGAGAGCCATGGCCAATCCACCCGCTGCAGTAAAACTCGCATTAGAATCAATCTGTCTCTTGCTGGGTGAGGAGACAAATGACTGGAAAAAGATCAGACAAGTTATTATCAGAGATAATTTCATCAGCAGCATAGTCAACTTTAATACTGAGGAATTAAGGTACTCATTACTTTTATTTTAAAAGTCACATCTTTCTTGCATTTTGATTGTGTTGCAGCACTTCATTGCTATGCATCATGTAATCTATGTGACTGGCAGTTCTCTTTTTATTAAAGCGTATTTGTATTGAATTTCCGCTCTTAAAATTGCAAGTGAGCAATTGTATTAATACTCATCTTTTATTCATCAGTGATGTTATCCGTGAGAAAATGAAGAAAAACTACATGTCCAATCCAAGCTACAACTATGAAATTGTCAACAGAGCATCTTTGGCTTGTGGTCCAATGGTAAAATGGGCTATTGCACAGGTAAGTAACTGAGGAAAAAGTATCTGGAGAGAAAAAATATGTTTTAACTTTTCGGTATCAGTTGAAAAGAGCATCATATTAACTTCGAGCATATTTGCTTTTGGTGCCATTTATTTCTATTTCCTGTAAAATTTCTTTAATCTTAAGAAATTAGTTTTACCCCTTTCAGTAGAAGTCGCATTGGATAAATTAATTTCACATTATTTCATTTATAGCTTAATTATGCTGATATGTTAAAACGAGTCGAACCTTTACGCAATGAACTGCAGAAGCTAGAAGATGATGCAAAAGAGAACCAGCAGAAGGCTGATGAAGTAGAGCAAATGATCCGTGATCTGGAAACCAGTATTGCACGTTACAAAGAAGAGTATGCTATTCTGATATCTGAAGCCCAAGCCATTAAGGCAGATCTTGCAGCTGTAGAAGCAAAGGTGAGTAGGATTATGTACATTGTTTTATAATGCAACTTTAAATTATTATACAGAATTCTTTCTACAAAGGGTAAAGAGTGATAGGGAGCTCCTTCTGGCTCAGTTAGATGAAATCATTTTGTATTGTAATTGTAAAACCTTCTTTCAGGTTAACCGAAGTACTGCCCTGTTGAAGAGTTTGTCAGCTGAACGAGACCGCTGGGAAAAGACCAGTGAAACTTTTAAGAACCAAATGGCCACCATCGCTGGAGACTGCTTATTATCAGCTGCCTTTATTGCATATGCCGGATACTTTGATCAGCAAATGCGCCAAAATCTGTTTACTACTTGGGCGCATCATCTGCAACAAGCAAGCATTCTGGTAAGCATACATTTTTAATTTTAAGATCATTGAGTGGATCAAATCAAAATAAATTCATCCTAGACAAAACTTACTGGGATTTTTAGGATGTCCTTCTCATTGGTATGCTGAAGAGAGCTGCTGAGTACAGGCAGTTTGATAATTTGTGGTGTTATTGTGGAGATTCTTTTTCAGATTCCCTCTCATTCTTCTCATTTCCAGAGAGTTCCAATCTCCTTAGTTCATTCTAATAAATGTATGTTCTACATAATGATATCATCTTGGTGAATCTTGTGCATCTTCGTCATTGCTTTTACATTTTATTAAAATAGCCACTAGACCTCCTCAGTGCACTCAAAAAATGTGGGAAAAGCATAATTTGATACAAGAAATTTCACCTTTTTTTCTTCTTTCAATTTATATTATCAGAGAACCTATACCATTTGGATTTCTTTGAACTTAATTCAAGTAACATTATTTCTGATTTTTGTCTCATTTTTCGTTATACGATCTGTTTGAGAAACTGCAGATTAGTTTACTCTTAATCTGTTGACTACAGATCAGTTTACTCTTGTGGAGGCTAACTGCAGCAAAAATTATTTCGGCACACTGAAATTATATTGGCTGGAATATTGCATAGTGCCAAATCCAGTAAGACCTGCACTCCCAACTCAAACTCGTCCCCATTTAGACCGTGGATGCTGAATGAGCTTATTTTATTTTAATAGAATGTGGCATAGAATATTGCTTTGAGAATGAGTAGGTCAGAATGCAAATTAACTATATGTGAGGTACAAGGAATGAATTACATATTCCCCTCATTGTTTCTAATTGACCTTTTTGATTTCCATTCAGAACTATTTGGGCAAATTCATGCTATAAGTAGGTCTCCATATATTAATCAGTCTTTTAACTTCAGTTCCGAACAGACATTGCAAGAACAGAGTATTTATCTAACGCTGATGAACGTCTGCGCTGGCAAGCAAACTCTCTACCTGCAGATGACTTGTGCACTGAAAATGCCATCATGCTGAAACGTTTCAATAGGTACTTATCTAAAATAAAAATTTATACAGCTTAATTTGGAAGAATAATGAGGCAGAGATTAAAGACTTGTGCACAATTCCACTGTCAGGACCATTGTATTTGCACAACACATGCATTTTTAATTAGTTGAAATTGTTTTGAATATATGTCAATAGATTGTACATCCTTGTTCCTAGTGTAGATGTGGAAACTTTCTTCTTGGGCTATATTTTTGGTGTAATACATCCTGGAAAGATTTGTGCACTTAATCACCAAGAATTTGGATGTTTGCAGTGTAATGAAGATTCCCATATTTATTCTTGTTGTCACTTTAAACATCTTTAAGATTATTGTGTTCTGTTACTTTCAGCAATTAAGAATTATTGTAACAGAAACATTAAACTTCTGCCACTTTCTATTCTGCATCATTTGAACAGAGGAAATTGGATCATTATAGTAAATTAAGTTCTGTCCAGTTCTTTGAAAAAGTATTTTAAAATTCCAAACTGCAGGGTGTAATTTTATACTGGCTTTCATAATTGTACTAGAACTCAGTGATCCAAATAAAGTACAGCAGTATGTTGGCAAAATGAAATATTCAGTCATCTAGATATTTCTGTATACTAGTGATCTTTTGAAAGGGTATAACCAACGCACACTTCATAAGGTGTCTTGAAGCCATAGCAAATTGGAATTGAAAATCTTGAAATCAAAGTTCAAAGTAAATTTCTTATCGAAGTACAAATATGTCACTATATACACCCTGAGTTTCATTTTCTTGTGGGCATTCATGATAAGTACAAAGAATCATTGAAAACCACACATACACAACCAATGAGCATAAGAAGAGAAACTATAATTACAAAAAAAATCATACTGAGAACATGAGTCTTGAAAGTGACTCCATAGGTTTTGGCATAGTTCAGTGTGAAGGAGTGAAATTATCTAACCTGGTTTAGGAGGCTGACATTTGAAGGGTAATAACTGTTCCTGAATATATTCTGAAGAAGATAGAAAATCGCTGCTCAATAGATCCCTGGGTTGTCGTCACTTTTGTAGTCTTGCTTAGTACTAATTAATGCCTGATGTGTAATGAGGTGAATAAGCTATTTCTGCTTACTGTTAACTCTTTCCAATATTTAGTGTTTTTAATTTCAATTTGATATTATTGCCTACACGTCTATCATAAGAAACAGTTCCTTAACCCATTTCTGAACATTAACTAAAACAGCAGAAGAATAGTGAGAGTACAATGGGGAGAATTTGGAGACAGATTGATATAATCAAATTGAAAGTTTGCTTGTAGATTCCTCATAATAAAATGTAGATTTGTATTTCAGTTTTGCATTAATTTATGGTCCAATTAATGGTCCAACCCTGAATGTGGGCCAGGGATGTTAATAAAACAAAATCACACAGATTATTTTGGTTTCTTCCACTTTCACTCTTTTATCATTTGAATGAGTCTGCAATATATTTGTATAAATCAAAACAAAAGTCTTTCTTGGCACTGGCTGGCTATATTTCTCTTAATTTATCATGTACTCATTCACACTTTTTAATTCTTCATGATTGTGTCCACGTAATGTATTTTCTTCACTGGTTCTTCAGGAAAACCCAGTAGTTCAGCTCGTGTTAATTTTGGGAACTCTGATTGAAGGAACCAATACTGGCATCCAGATCTTCATTGTAAAATTTCATACACAGTCTATTGCTATGTTTTAATGAATGGAATCTAGTTTTTTTTTTATTACCACTTCCTAAAATACTAATCTTTTGAAAAGGTACCCATTAATTATTGATCCATCTGGTCAAGCCACGGAGTTTATCATGAATGAATATAAAGAACGCAAAATTACTAGGACTAGCTTCTTGGATGATGCTTTCAGAAAGAATCTTGAGAGCGCATTAAGATTTGGTAACCCATTACTTGTTCAGGTAAGTGATAGAAGTTCATTTTCTGGCACTTATTCGCCTTCACTAGCTTCTGTATACTTAATATTTCTTGTTTTATTTCTAGGATGTTGAAAGTTATGATCCAATATTGAACCCTGTACTGAATCGTGAGGTTCGCAGAACTGGTGGTAGAGTACTCATTACTCTTGGTGACCAAGATATTGACCTGTCACCATCATTTGTTATTTTCCTGTCCACTCGAGACCCAACAGTAAGTCACTGAAATTTATGTATATATATTTCCCCATTCCTGGAAAAATAAAATAACATGAGTATTGATGTAAACTAATGCTTTGACTCATAAGAAACAGAAATGATTTTTAACAAGATGCTGGTTTACTTATAGTTACTCTGAAGTATGCTGAAAGTTTCAAAGTTCAGTTTTCAGAAATTTCAAATTTGATTTTAGAACTGTTTTCAATTTTGCTGAAATGGCTAATTTTAATCCAGGGCTAAATTAACAGCGCAAGTACTTGTATGGGTGCTTTTGGTTGAAGGAGCAGGTAGTTTGTGACCCCTTTTGAAATATGGAGGTAATGTTGGCAATGGATCTAGTGCCTCTAGCAATTGAAATAACTGCAGAACAAGTTGCATAGCAATCCAAAGGTCCCAAAGACATTGGGTTCAGATACCAGCAACAACTTCACCCTTTGAATGAAAGCAATAACATTATTGAAGAGAAGAAAGATGCATTTAAGAAACTTCAGAGATTTAATCATAGATAGTATTTTGAAATGGGTTTAAGTAGAAATGATCATTGTTCATTTTCACACACAAAATGGTGGAGGAACTCAGCTGGCAAGGCAGCAATTATGAGAAAGAGTAAACAGTCGGCGTTTCAAGCTGAGTCCTGCTGAAGGATGTCAGCCCAAAACTTCAACCTTACTCTTTTCCATAGAATCTGCCTGGCCTGCTGAATTCCTCCAGCATTTTGTGTGTGTTGCTTGGATTTCCAGCATCTGCAGACTTTCCCTTGTTTGTGATCATTCACTTTCTCTTGTAGGTTGAATTTCCACCAGACCTCTGTTCCCGTGTCACATTTGTTAACTTCACAGTGACTCGAAGCAGCTTACAAAGCCAGTGTCTGAATGAAGTGCTGAAGGCTGAGAGACCAGATGTGGATGAGAAACGCTCAGACCTCTTGAAATTGCAAGGTAAGTTTTTCAGTGCCTACTCATCTACTGGACTAATTTATATCCAGACATTATGTGATAATTCAAAGCTCAAAGTAAATTTATTTTCAAAGTACATGTATGTCACCCTATGCTACCCTGAGATTTGTTTTCTTGCGGGCATTCACAGAAAATACAAAGAAACAATAGATTCAATGAGAGACCACACCAAAAACAAGAATGGACAAGCAACCAATGTACTAAAGCTCCTGTACTTCCTTCCTGATGGCAGCAGCATGAAGAGAGTATGTCCTGGATAGTGGGTCTCCTTGATGATGAACACTGCTTTCCTTCAACTTTACTGTAAATGTGTTCAGTGGTGGAGAGGGCTTTACCCATGAAGAACAAGGCCATATCCACCAGTTTCTGTTGGATTTTCCATTCAAGGGCATTGGTGTTTCCACACCAGGTTGTGATCTAACCAGTCAGTACCTCCACCGCACATCTGTTGAAGTTTATCAAAGTTGCAGATGACATGCCAAATCTAAGGAAACATCTTTTTTTAAAAAAATAGTAGAGGCACTGCCATGCTTTCTTTGTTATGGCACTTGCTTTCTGGACCCAGGACAGACCCTCAGAAATGGTAATGCCGAGAAATTTGAAGTTGCTGATTCTGTTCATCTCTGCCCTCCTCCTGAAGTCAGTAATCAGCTCCTTGGTCTTGCTGACACTGAGTGAGCTTCTTGTTGTGGTACCACTCAGCCACATTTTCTATCTCTCTCCTATATGCTGATTTGTCACCACCTTTGCTTTGGCCAGCAACAGTGGTGTCATCAGCAAGATTGAATGTGGCATTGGAGCTGTGCTTAGCCTCACAGTCATAAGTATATCAAGGAGATAAGTACTCAGCTTTGTGGTGCACCTGTGCTGATGATGATAATAGAGAAAATGTTGCTGCCAGTCTGAACTGACTGGTCTGCAAGTGAGGGGATAGAGGATCCAATTACACAAGGAAGTATTGAGGCCAAGGTCTTAAAATTTATCGATTAGTTTTGAGGGGGATGATAGTGTTGAATGAAGAGCATCCTGATGTATGCATCTTCACTATCCAGACGTTCCAGGCTTGAAGTGCCAATGAAACACATCTGCTGTTGACATGTTGTGATGGTAGGTAAATTGGAGCAGGTCCAAGTGGCTTCTCAGGCAGGAGATGATACATTTGATCACCAACCTCTCAAAGCACTTCATCACAGTGAATGTATTTGATGCAGGTTACCGCATTCTTCTTAGGCACCGGTATATCTGAAGCAGGTAATTACCTCAGAATGCCAAATAAGTTAAAGGTTTCATTGAACACCTGTGTCAAGATGCTTTTCATCAACTATAGCTAAGCATTTAACACTATCATTCCCACAATTCTGGTAGAGAAGTTACAGGACCTGCACCTCTGTACCTCCCTCTACAATTGGATCCCCAACTTCCTAACCGGAAGATCACAATCTGTGTGGATTGGGGATAATATCTCCTCCTCACTGACAATCAGTACAGGTACACCTCTGGAATGTGTGCTTAGCCCACTGCTCTACTCTCACTATACCCATGACTCTGTGGCTAGGCATATCTCAAATATCATCTATAAATTTGCAGATGATACAACCATCGTTGGTAGAATATCAGATAGAGACGAGAGGGCATACAGGAATGAGATAGGCCAACTAGTGGAGTGGTGTCGCAGCAACAATGTGGACTCAATGTCAGTAAGACAGAATAGCTGATTGTGGGCTTCAGGAAGGGTAAGGAACACATACCAATC
Source organism: Hemitrygon akajei (assembly GCF_048418815.1). Classification (NCBI taxonomy): domain Eukaryota; kingdom Metazoa; phylum Chordata; class Chondrichthyes; order Myliobatiformes; family Dasyatidae; genus Hemitrygon; species Hemitrygon akajei. The sequence continues at coordinate 41,308,702 of NC_133126.1, read as the reverse complement.
CTCAGAGGGATCCGAAGTGGAGAGAGTAAGCAGTTTCAAGTTCCTGGGTGTCAAGATCTCTGAGGACCTAACCTGGTCCTAACATAACGATGCAGCTACAAAGAAGGCAAGATAGTAATGATACTTCATTAGGAGTTTGAAGAGATTTGGTATGTTAACAAAATTCCATAGATGTATCGTGGAGCGCATTCTGACAGGCTGCATCAATCTGGAATGGGGGGGGGGGGCTACTGCACTGAAAGAATGCACAGAGGGTTGTAAAATTAGTCGGCTCCATCTTGGGTACTAGCCTACAAAGTACGCATGACATCTTCAAGGATTGGTGTCTCAGAAAGGCAGCATCCATTATTAAGGACCACCAGCACCCAGGGTGTGCCTTTTTCTCACTGTTACCATCAGGTAGGAGGTACAGAAGCCTGAAGGCACAAACAGTGATTCAGGAACAGCTTCTTCTCCTCTTCCATGCAATTCCTAAATGGACATTGAACCCTTGAACACTACCTCATTCTTTTAATATAAATTATTTCTGTTTTTGGATGATTTTTAATCTATTCATTATATGTATACTGTAATTGATTTACTTTTTTTTTCTTCTATATTATGTATTGCATTGAGCTGCTTCTGCTAAGTTAACAAGTTTCACGGCGTGCTGGTGATAATAAACCTGATTCTGATTCTGATTCTGAACACTCTGTAGTTGATCAGCAGAGGTCTTCAGTACTCAGCCAGGCATCCTGTCTGAGCCAGATGCTTTCCATGGGTTTACCCTCCTGCAGGATGCTTTCATGTCGGCCTCAGACTGAAATCACAGGGTCTTTGGGGCCTGTGGAAGTTCTTGAAGGTGCTTCAATGTTTTATCAGTCAAATCGAATATAAAAGGCATTGATCTCATCTGGAATCAAAGCCCTATTGTTACCTATGTTGATTGGTTTTATTTTGTAGAAAGTGAAGCATTCAAGTCCTGGCACAGCTGTCAGAGCATCCTTCTGTAATACAACATTAGTCCAGACTTACCATTTCGCATGTGAAATAGCTTTCCAGAGGCCATACGGATGTCTTATGTTTTACTTGGTCGTCAGACCTGAGCGCCAATGATCTGGCCCTCAGCACATTGCAGATCTCTTTGTATATCCAGGACTTCTGGTTGGGGAAGTCTGTAAATGCTTTTGTGGGGGACACACTCGACCATGACTGACTTTAAGTCAGTGACAGCCATGGCTTATTCGTTCAGGTCTCTGATAAATCCTTGAATATTGCCCAGTCTACTGACTTGAAGCATTCACTTAGTTGATCCTCTGCCTCTCATGACCACCTCTCATTGTCCTTACTTCTGGAGCCTTGTTCTTTAGCCACTGCCTGTATGCAGGTAGGAGGACAGCCTGATGATCAGATTTCCCAAAATGCGGTCTAGGAATGGAACAGTAGGCTTTTCTTATGATAGTGTAGCAGTCATCAGACGTGTTGGGATTCTGGTGCTGCAGGTGATATGTTGATGATAATTGCGAGAGATTTCTTCAAGCAAGCTTGATTGAAGTCCGCAGCAATGATTTGAAAGATGTTCAGGATAGCCTGTTTTAATTAATTACATACTCAATACAGGCAGTCCCTGAGTTACAAACATTCGACTTAAGGACAACTTGTACTTACAAATGGACTGCCATAAAGCCTGTCTGTCTCTGAACACATGCTGCCTCTAGCATTTTGTGTGTTTTGATCGGGAAATTCGCTCTCCGTCCCGGAGGATAATTCTCGGGGAGATGCTGGTTGTACATCCGCTGTAGTTAGATAAAACCCCAGAAACAGTTCATGTCAGCTACCCAACTGTGCCTGAGGCTCAGTGGCCTTCTCCCCAGTCCCGGGGGCCGTGCTGCCCAAGTCTCCTCCCAATCTGTCACCCTAGATGTTGAAACAGTGCATCGGGAAGTGGAGGTGTCTGAGGGTCGGAAGAGTGTGAGATGTATCAGAACACAAAGTGACCTCCCTGACACAGAGAAGAGATTCACAAGCTGGGCTTGTGTACTGGGATCGGAGGGATTCACATCGCAGAGAGATTACTGGGAGGTGGAGATGGTGGGGAATCGGCGCTGGGGTCTAATGCATAGAAAGGTAAAATATACTGTATACTAAGACAAACATTTGACTAACTGACGCTAAATAAGAACCATATGTACCTGTTCCGACTTGCGTAGAAATCCAACTTAAAGACAGACTTAGGAACAGATCTCGTTCGTAACCGGGGACTGCCTGTACGCCGAGTGCTTGCTTAACATCTGCCTTTGGCGTTATGGTAGCTTAGTGGTTAGCCCAATGCTTTACAGTACAGGTGACCTGGGAATTTGTACATTCTCCTCATGACCGCATGGGTTTTCTCCAGGTGCTCCTGTTTCTTCCCATAGTCCAAAGACGTACCAGTTAATTGGTCTTCATAAATTATTCCATAATTAGGCTAGGATTAAAATTGGTGGGGGGGGGGGGCGTTGTTGGACAGTGCAGCTTGAATGGCCAGAAGGACCTATTTTGCGCTGTGTGTCAATAAATAAAACTGTGGTCAGGGTCATGGAGGAGAACTGTTCCAGTAAGAAGAACAGATGGCTCTTAATCATTAGATGTTCTAGGTCAGGGGAACAAGAGTGTGACAAGACCACTACATCAGAGCACCACAAAGAGATTATCATGAAACATAGACTTCCACTTTTGCCCTCTTTGAATCAGCAGTTTGGTCCATCTGATGGCTCAAAAAATATCAAGTCTGATCACCATATCTGGCTTGTCTAGGGTGAGCCATGTCTCCGTGAAACAGAAAACACAGCAATTCCTCATTTCCCTCTGATACAGCAGTCTTTCTCTTAGGTCCTCTATTTTTTTCTCCAGTGACATTTGCTAACGTGATAATCGGTAGAGGAAGTTTTATACCCCACCATTTTAGTCTGGCTTGGAGTCTTTCATTCCTTCCCTCTCTTCCAGCCATGGTGATGTACCTTCATCCGCATGAAGATGTAATACCTGAATTTAGTAAGATATACTTGAAGTTCTTTCTAATAGATGACAGGAAATGTATTTGTTGGAGCTACTGTGGGAAACTTCGACCTTCAGGGAAAAGATAGCTTGTCATTGTATGAACAGCATTCTGCCTTTTAAGATTTGTATTTTTCTTATTTATGTTTTATTGCCATTTTTTGACTTCTTCAAATTGGAGCTTCATGTACTTTGTCACTTTGAAATAAGAGTTCCAGTTTTTGCTGATGATCTTATTTTTGATAGGTGAATTCCAGCTTCGCTTGCGCCAGCTAGAGAAGTCCTTACTACAGGCATTGAATGAAGTTAAAGGTCGTATTTTGGATGATGACACCATCATCACTACACTGGAGAATCTGAAAAAAGAGGCAGCAGAGGTAACCAGAAAAGTTGAAGAAACAGATATCGTAATGGCGGAGGTGGATGCCGTCTCTCAACAATATCTGCCACTTTCTACGGCATGCAGTAGCATCTATTTTACCATGGAAGCAATAAACCAGGTAGGTTTGATTAAATACATCATTATACATTAATGATATCAAGTGATTTTGTGTGTCAAGTTGACACGCGGGGCTATAAACTTATTTTTCTTGATAGACCAATTATTTAAAAAAGAACCTAGAACCTAACATGATATTGGGTAGAATGAAATTAGGAGAGCCAGGAGGGGCCATGAGAAGGCCTTGGCAAGCAGGGTTAAAGAAAACCCCAAGGCATTCTACAAGCATGTGAAGAGCAAGAGGATAAGACACTACTTAATGAATACTTTGCTTCAGTATTCACAACGGAAAAGGACCTTGGGGACTGTATGGCTGGATGGCTTACAGCGGATTGAAAAGCTTGGGCATATAGACATTAAGAAAGAGGATGTGCTGGAGCTTTTGGAAAGCATTAAGTTGTATAAGTCTCCAGTACCAGACGGGATATACTCCAGGCTACTGTGGGAGGCGAGGGAGGAGATTGTTGAGCCTCTGGCAATAATCTTTGCATCATCAATGGGGAAGAGAGAGGTTCCAGTGGATTGGGGGTTGCAGATGTTGTTTCTTTATTCAAGAAAGGGTGTAGAGATAGCCCTGGAAATTATAGACCAGTGAGTCTTACCTCAATGGTTGGTAAATTGGTGGAGAAGATCCTGGGAGGCAGGATTTATGAACATTTGGAGAGGCATAATATTAGGAAGTCAGCATGGCTTTGTCAAAGGCAGGTCATGCCTTACGAGCCTGATTGAATTTTTTGAGGATGTGACTAAACACATTGATGAAGGAAGAGCAGTAGATGTAGTGTATATGGATTTCAGCAAGGCATTGTATATGGTACCCCATGCAAGGCTTATTGAGTAAGGAGGCATGGGATCCATGGGGACCTTGCTTTGTGGATCCAGAACTGGCTTACCCACAGAAGGCAAAGAGAGTGGTTGTAGAGGGCTCATATTCTGCATGGAGGTTGGTGACCAGTGGTGTGCCTCAGGGATCTGTTCTGGAACCCCTGCTCTTTGTGATTTTTATAAATGACCTGGATGAGGAAGTGGAGGGATGGGTTAGTAAGTTTGCTGATGACACAAAGGTTGGAGGTGTTGTAGATAGTGTGGAGGGCTGTCAGAGGTTACAGCAGGACATCAATAGGATGCAAATCTGGGTTGAGAAGTGGCAGATGGAGTTCAACCCAGATAAGTGTGAAATGGTTCATTTTGGTAGGTCAAATATGATGGCAGAATATAGTATTAATGGTAAGACTCTTGGCAGTGTGGAGGATCAGAGGGATCTTGGGGTCTGAGTCCATAGAACGCTCGAAGCAGCTGTGCAGGTTGACTCTGTGGTTAAGAAGGTGTACGGTGTATTGGCCTTCATCAATCGTGGAATTGAATTTAGGAGTCGAGAGGTAATGTTGCAGCTATATAGGACCCTGGTCAGACCCCACTTGGAGTACTGTGCTCAGTTCTGGTCACCTCACTAGAGGAGGGATGTGGAAACTATAGAAAGTGTGCAGAGGAGATTTACAAGGATGTTGCTTGGATTGGGGAGCATGCCTTATGAGAATAGGTTGAGTGAACTCGGCCTTTTCTCCTTGGAGCGGCGTAGTATGAGAGGTGACCTGTTAGAGGTATATAAGATGATAAGAGGCATTAATCATGTGGATTGTAAGAGGCTTTTTCCAGGGCTGAAATGGCTAACGTGAGAGGGCACAGTTTTAAGGTGCTTGGAAGTAGGTACAGAGGGGTATCGGGGGTAAGTTTTTTATGCAGAGATTGGTGAGTGCATGGAATGGGCTGCTGGTAACGGTGGTGGAGGCGGATACAGTAGGGTATTTTAAGAGACTTTTGAATAGGTACATGGAGCTTAGAAAAATAGGGGGCTATGAGTCAGCATAGGTAGTTCTAAGGTAAGGACATGTTCAGCACAGTTTTGTGGTCCGAAGGGCCTGTATTGTGCTGTATGTTTTCTATGTTCTATTACCTCTTTCTGAAGTGAATATAATTTGATAGAAAAACAGAATCTTTCTAATACATTTCTAAATCTTCCTAATGCCACTCCTCCACTCTTGCAGGTGGGGGAGGAGGGTAAAAAAAGGGTGGAGGAGTGGTATTGCTAATCAGGGATAGTATCACAACTGCAGAAAGGGATGGTGTCATGGAGGGATCACCTACTGAGCAGTGTGGATGGAAGACAGAAGCAGAATAAGAGCAATCATTCTATTTAGGAGTAGTCAATAGAACCTGCCCTCCCCACCCCCCTCATAGCAAAAAAAGAAATGCCAAGGAACAGATCAAGACAGATTTTGGAAAGGAGCAAAAAATAACAGGTCTGTTGTCATGGGTGGTGACATCAACTTCCCTAATATTGATTAGCACCTCTTTAATGTAGAAAGTTTGAATGGAGTGGAATTTGTGCATGTGTCCAAGAGGATTCATGAAACAATATGCAGACAGGCCAACTAGAGGAGAGGCCATACTGAATCTGGTGCCAGGCAATGAACCTGGTCAGGTGTCAGATTTCTCTGTGGGTGAGCTTTTCAGAGACAGTGACCACAACTCCCTGACCTTTATGATAGCCTTGGAAAGGGATAGGAGCATACAGTATGGTAAAGTATTTAATTGGGGAGGGGGGAATTATGATGCTATTAGGCAGGAACTTGGAAGTAAATTGGGAACAGATGTACTCAGGGAAATGCAGAGTGGAAATGTGAAAGTTGTTTAAGGAGGACTTGTCTCGGGTTCTGGGTAGGTTTGTCCCATTGAAGCAGGGAAAGGGTGATAGGGTACAGCAACCATGGTTGGCAAGAGTTGTGCAACATCTAGCCAAGAGGAAGAAAGAAGGATCAGACGGGGCTCTACAGAGTTACAAGATAACCAAGAAGGGGCTAGAGAATGGACTTAGAAGATCCAGAAGAGGGCATAAGGCTTTTGCAAGTAGGATTAAAGAAAGCCTCAAGGTGTTGTACATGTACGTGAGAAGAAGGAGGGAGGTAACTAGAATGACACTAGGTCTGATCAGTGATTGGTGCCTGGACTTGGAGGAGGAAGGGGAGGTATTTAATGAATACTTCAGTATTCACCAGTGAGGGGGACCTTGATGATTGTGGGGACAGTGTAAACAGGCAGATATGCTAGAACTTGTGGGCATTAGGAAAGAGAATGTGTTGGAATTTTTGAAAATCATTAGGAATGCTAAGTCTTATGGGCTGGACGGGATATACCTCAGTTTACTACAGGAGGTGATGGAAGAGATTGCTGAGACTTTGGTGATGATCTTTGCCACAGGAGTAGTATCAGATGATAGAGGAAGCCAAATGATATTCCCTTGTTCAAGAAATGTATAGTAGGAATAACACTTGAGAACTACAGAGCAGTGATAGGGTTGTATGGTGCATTGGCCTTCCGTTAGAGGATTGCATTCAAGGGTCGTGAATAATATTGCAGCTCAAAAACCGTGGTTAGACCACATTTGGAATATTGTGTTGAGTTCTGGTTGCCTCATTATAAGAAGAATGCAGGACCTTTAGAGAGGGTGCAGAGATATACCAGGATGCTGCCTGGATTAGAGAGCATATCTTGTGGGGATAGGTTGAGCAAATTAGGGGTCTTCTCTGGAGAGAAGGAGGATGAGAGGTGATATGATAGAGGTGCACAAGATGATAAGAGGCATAGTCTGAGTGGACAGGCAGAGACTTTCTCCCAGGGAGAAATGGCTACTTCAAGAGGGCATAATATTAAGGTGATTGGAGGAATGTATAGGGGAAATGTCAAAGGTAAGGTTTTTACATAGAGAGTGCTGAGTGTGGTACACCCTGCTGGGGATGGTGTTAGAGAAGAATACATTAGATACATTTAAGAGACCCTACATGATTGATAGAAATTTGGAGATTAATGTGGGAAGGAAGGGTCAGATTGATCTTGTAGTAGGCTAAAAGGTCAGCACAACATTGTGGTCCAAAGGTCCTGTACTTGCTGTAATACCATGTCTTATGTATTTGGTGTGATATCATTAGTTCTTTTGGCATAGACTAACAGATTCTGAAAACCTGTAAAGTAGTATTTTCAAATAATTAGTGTTCATAAAGTCAGGAGCTTTAAAATAGCTTTATTGTTAATCAATCATATGCTTATAGCTGTTAATCGGATAGTTATGGCCTATCTGAATCCATTTTGACACTTTGCTAACAAATATTTATTCTTTTGATTTCAAAATGTAAAATGGTTCAGAAAATTAAGAAAAATGTAATTTGTGGATATTTTGTCGATAGATCCACTTCCTCTATCAGTATTCTCTCCAATTCTTCTTGGACATTTATCACACTGTTCTGTATGAGAATCCAAATCTGAAAGGAGTTACAGATCATACACAGCGTCTCTCTAATATTACAAAGGATCTTTTCCAGGTATGTATGAGCAAGTTGTTTAAAAGGTTTGAAGCTCCAAACATTGAGACAAAATAATATACCTTATTATTGGTATGAAGATAATACACTATTTTCTATTGTCACAGGTGACATTTAATAGAGCAGCACGGGGTATGTTGCACAATGATCATATCACCATTGCAATGTTGCTGGCTAAGATTCGTCTCAAGGGCCTAACTAGGTAATGCTTTTGCTGTTGTCAATCTATAAGCCAATTTTGTTTTGAGAGTATTGCGTAATTTGTAATAACTAATTTTATTATTTTAAGTATTTTTTATATTCTTGTATGATCTACATTACAAGGAACATGCTATTTATTACTTGTTTATAAAAAAAACTCTTTATAAAATGTTACATAACATACATTCAAATGAATGCTTTTAAGTACTGAACCTCCAAATTGTTTTCTCAGTGAACCATCATACGACCTGGAGTTCCAACACTTCCTTCGTGGTCGAGAGATTGTCTTGAATGGTTCGTCTGTGTCAAAGGTTGATTATCTCACCACAGAACAAATCGAGGGAATGGAGAGACTGACTCGCTTGCCGGTCTTTTATGATCTAATTTCCAAAGTTCAGGCAGATGATGTAAGTTGCATCAACTTGCAGCTATGTTTGAATATTTTGATTAGAGTTCTCCATTTTTATAGTTGTCTTTCTTGGGTTGGGGAAGAAGTGAATATTTATTACATCTGGTGAAATGGAGGATTTAAAAAAAATCAACTTTAAACCATAGAACTGTACAGCACTGTATAGCCCTTCAGCCCATGATATTGTGCTGACACGCATAAACCTACTTCATCATTCTAACCCTTCCTTCCTACAAAGCCTATAATCCTGCATTTCTTAACTCCGTGTGTCTATCTAAGAATATCCTAACTGTCCCTATTGTATCAGCCTCTACTACCGTCCCTTGTAGTGCATTCCAGGCAAATACCACTCTCTGTAAAAATAAACAAACACTAAGCTTTCCTGTACTCACCTTAAATGGATGTCCTGTGGTATTGGCCATTGCTGCGCTGGGATAGAGGCACAGGCTGTCCACTCTTATCTATGCTACTCATAATCTTGTACATCTCTTATCAAGTCACCTCATCATCTTCCTTCGCTCAAAAGTGGAAAGCCCTAGCTCACTCCTCCTTTCCTCATAAGGGGTGTTCTCTTATCCAGGCAGCATGCTGGTAAATCTCCTCTGCAACCTCTCTAAGGCTTCCACATCCTTTTGTTAATCACAGTTTGGTAATAGTTTCCTGTGATGAGCAGTAAATGTTCTGATATCTAGTTTGTGTACTCACCTAGAAAATGCAATCCAATGTACTTCTTTTTAATTGCCACAGTTTATATTTAAGCTACCCCCTCTTTATAAAGCCCAAGCATTACTACTTCATGCATTTCTCAACTTGCCTTAACAATTTCAACAATTTGTACAAAAAATTCTGTAACCCTTTTGGAACTGTACTACTGTACTACCTATACTACAGCCTATTCTCATGCTTCATATGGCAGTGCAACTCTTCATACTTTTCTACATTAAGTTTCAGTACCATGTTTGTTGTCTCTGGTTTCTTGAAGTCTGTTGCTATCCTGACAGCTTTTAAATTTTGAAAATTATACACTATGAACCTGAGTCCTAGTAATTCCTGTGTATTAAGAAACAAAGTCGTCCTAGTATGGACTCCCAGAGAACATATCATTCCAGTGCAACAAATAGCCTTTTATTACTAACGTTTACTTCTTGTCATTTAACCAACGTACTATACAAGCTGCCTTGAACTTCCATCTTGTGGAAAAGCTTATTGAGGCATTTTATCAAATTACTTGTAAACTACATCAACCACATCTCCTTCACCAATTCTCTAACCTTGTGACCTCTCCATTTTAAATGAGATTTTCTTTAGCAAATCCACGATATCTTCTCTAAGCAAAACACATTTGTCTCCGATTTGTTTCTAGAAGTGTCTCATTTATAACCAGTTATAAAGGGTAAGCAATTCCCACTGCCCTTGTTGAACAAAGGTGAAATCTTATAAATTTTTGGTCTTCTGGTTCCATCCCTTTATTACAGATGTTTTGAGGATGATTGCCACTACTCCACAATTTCCATCCTTTTTATCAGCAAGCTGAGATAGATTAGTATTGGTTTATTATTGTCACATCGACCATAATACGGTGAAACAGTGTATTGAGCTAGAATAAGGTAAAACAATAACAATGCAGAATAAAATATAAAAACTACCGAAGAAGTCTGACTATGGGAAAGATGATGAGAGCCTTCAACGTTACTAAAGACTGGTTCTTCTTTGTGTGAACAATGCCAGTAATGATAACATTAAAAATGTAAATAGAAATAAACCTTCAGGCTTTGTGGAGATGTGACCTTTGGATGAGCTGGATATCAGAAAATCAATGTTAATGTACACAAGATCCTCACACCAGGAAGTCCAAATCATGCCAAATTTCTTTAGCCTCATTGAGAAAGTAGAGGCGTTAGTGAGCTTTCCTGGCTGTGATGTCAACATGTTTGGACCAGTACAGAGCATTGGTGATGTTCACATCTAGGAACTTGAAGCATACAACCTCAACACCATTGATTAGACAGGAGCATGTGCACTGTGAATTACCTTCTCTTTTGCTTTGTTGGCATTGAAGGAAAGGTTATTGTCACAGATGGATTCCATCCGGACTGGGCAATTTGTCTAGCAGAACAGAAGCTAATTGTTAGTTTGTTCCTGTCTTCTTGCTATCTAATGATTGCTTATATGCCAAAAGAAAACTATTTCCTCTTGTGTTTACTGCCACTGTTTGTTCATACTTTGTTTCTTGCTCCTTTTTTACTTCACTTCTGGAATTCCTATACTTAGCCTGGTTCTCTTCAGAGAAACACCTTGTGATTTATTAAACTTAAGATAGTTTAAAATTAGATAAATTAACAACGGCTACATTACAAATTTACTTCCAAGTTTTGGATGACATTTCTTGTCTAATTTATATAAATGTTCTTTCAATGCAGCAATTTAACATTTGGCTGGAGAGCAGTTCACCTGAACAAGCAGTACCTTTTCTGTGGCCTGAGGACAAACCTTTCAGTAAGCAACACGTTTTTAAACTTCTAATTTCTTCATCTGTTTATGGTAGAATATATTAATATAATAATTATTCGTGTGTCAAATGAGGTTGTAAGCCATTTCCTTTTGTCTAGCTCCCATTGGGCAAGCACTGCATCGACTGCTGCTGATTCAGGCTTTCCGGCCAGATCGCCTCTTGGCCATGGCTCATATCTTTGTGGCTACAGTTTTGGGAGACAGCTTCATGTCAACAATAGAACAACCATTAGACTTGGCAACTATTGTAGATACCGAGGTATGAGATTGAAAGATCTTCTTTCTTTTCAGATGCTTAGTGAATAAGTTCCAAGTTAATGTTTACTTTTCTAAGTTATTGTAATGAAAGGAGTATGCTTGGCCACCTTTCAAAGAAATTGGTATTTCTATTCATTAATTCCTTTCCATTCATCTTGTATATAGTCCCTATAAAAAAAAGTATTCACCCCCATCCCCCTTGAAATTTTTCAGGTTTTATTGTTTTACAACATTGAATCACACTGCATTTAATTTTGCTTTTTTGGGCACTGATCAACAGAAAAAGACTTCTTTGTACAAATTGGTCTAAAAATAATTACAAATATAGAACAAAATAATTGATTGCATAAGTATTCATTCCCTTTAATATGATTCACCAAATCATCACTGGTGTAGCCAATTGGTTTTAAAGTCATATAATGGTGATAAATGGCGATCTGTTTTTGGAGACCTGTGTGCAGTCAAGGTGTTTCAATTGATTATTTTAAAAATACATCTGTATCTGGAATCCAATTGCTGGTGAGTCAGTATCCTGGCAAAAACTACACCATGAAGACAAAGGAACACTCCAAGCAACGCTGTGAAAAGGTTATTGAAAAGCACAAGTCAAGAGATGGATACAAGAAGATTTCCAAGTCACTGAATATCTCTTGGAGTACAGTTAAGTCAATCATCAAGAAATGCAAAGAATATGGCGCAGCTGTAAATCTGCCTGGAGCATCCCATCCTCAAAAACTGAGTGACCATGTGAGAAGGGGACTAGTGAAGGAGGCCACCAAGAGACCTATGACAACTCTGGAGGAGTTACAGCTTCAGTGGCTGAGATGGGAGAGGCCACATACAACAGTTGTTGCCCGGGTGCTTCACCAGTTGCAGCTTTATGGGAAAGTGGCAAAGAGAAAGCCACGGTTGGAAAAAACTCACATGAAGTTTTGGCTAGAGAGACTCTGAAGTCAGCTGGCAGAAGGTTCTATGGTCTGATGATACCAAAATTGAGCTTTTTGGCCATAGCCAAACGCTGCACATCAACAACAAACCATCCCTACTGTGAAGCATGGTGGTGGCTGCATCATGCTGTGGGGATGCTTCACTGTAACAGAGTCTGGAAGACTTGTGAAGGTAAACTGAATGCAGCAAAATACAGGGAAACCCTAGAGGAAAACCTGATGCAGTCTGCAAAAGAACTGTGACTTAGGAGAAGATTTGTTTTCCAGCAAAGCAATGGCCCCAAGCATAAAGTCAAAGCTACACAGTAATGGCTTAAAAACAACAAAGGTAATGTTGTTTGGAGTGGTCAAATCAGAGTCCAGACCTCAATCCAATTGAGAATTTGTGGCTGGACTTGCACTCACAACCCCCATGCAATCTGACAGAGCTTGAACAGTTTTGTAAAGAAGAATAGGGAAAAATTGCAGTGTCCAGATGTGCAAATCTGAAAGAGACCTATCCACACACACTCAAAGCTGTAATTAATAATAGTTATATGTACTTTATTGATCCCGTGTGAAATTGTTTCATTACAGCAGCAACATTTTAAAAACTTAACAAATAATAATGTACAGAATAATAATATACACAATAATAATTACTGCGAAATGTGCAACTACTAAATATTTACTTGAAGGAGATGAGTAATTATGCAATTATTTGTGTTTAATAATTGTAATAAATTTAGACCAATTTGTAGAAATTTGCTTTCACTGTGACACAAAAGAGTCTTTTCTGTTGTTCAGTGTAAAAAAAAGTCAAATTAAATCCACTGTGATTCAATCTTATAAAACAATAAAACATGAAAACTTCTGTGGGGGGAGTGAATATTTTTTATAGGCAATGTTTGGATGGCTAACTTACTAAAGTATTGAGGTATTTTAAATTGATAAATTTTCAGTCTTTTGGAATTATTGTCATCATATTGTTATCATTGCTTTAGGCTGCAGCCAAGTGGCTTTTATAACTAGTTCACCCCATAATTTAAAGATTCATATACACAGTATGTCTGTTGAGGGTGAGCTGTTTATATCATTTTGTTTAGGTGAAACCTAACACTCCTATCCTCATGTGCTCTGTACCTGGCTATGATGCCAGTGGACGTGGAGAAGATCTTGCAGCTGAGCAAAACACACAAATTACGTCAATTGCCATTGGTAAGAGTTGTATTGTTTCAGTAAATTTATTGATTCACTAAAATGTTTTGGTTTTCATTGTTTGAGATCTTAAACTGATGTTTCTATTGAATATTTAATGATTTTTCTCTTTCTGTAGGTTCTGCAGAGGGTTTCAACCAGGCAGAGAAAGCTATTAATACAGCTGTCAAATCTGGCAGGCAAGTTATTTGTTTATTTCTGCAATTCATTTTGTTCCTTGAGTACCTAAATATAAACCTTCAATGTACTTCTACATTGATAAAGTTATATTGTAACCAATCTAATCCCTATTGCTTTTGAAGGTGGGTGATGTTGAAGAATGTGCATCTAGCTCCTGGTTGGCTCATGCAACTGGAGAAGAAGTTGCATTCCTTGCAACCACATGCTAATTTCCGTCTCTTCCTTACCATGGAGATCAATCCCAAGGTAGAACATCAGTGATAATACTGCTAATGTATTTGAATTTTTGACCCCAGTGATATCTGAATATTTATATAGCCACTTCTATTCCTCATCCATAGCTAAAAGACGTAAAGGTAGATTAATTTATGTAGTAGCAGCCTTAAAGCTGTAGTAAATAACCGAAACTAGTTTAATCAGATAGTAGAGTACTGTTTTGCTTTAGTACTTTCTCTTAATTGTCTTTATGTCACAATTCATTATTAACTATGAAGTGAATTAGCAAGGAGTCCAGAGTTTTACAGCACAACAACAGTTGTTTGGCCTAGTATGTTCAGGTCAACCGAGTTGCCTAACTGAGTTCGTCCCATTTGCTTGCATTTAAAGATTAGCTTTATGTCACATGTACATCGAAACCATACAGTGAAATGCGTCATTTGTGTCAAATCAAATCAGAAAGGATTTCACTGGGCAGCCTGTAAGTGTCACCACAACATGCTCACAACTTGATAACTCTAACCTGTATGTCTTTGGAATGTGGCAGGAAACCCTAGGAGTCATGGGGAAAACGTATAAGCTCCTTACAGACATCAGCAGGAATCAAACCTCAATCTTACATCCAGTGCTATATGGTGTTGTGCTAACTGCTATTCTACTGAGCTGCTTTTTTGGCCCATTTCCCTCTAAACCTTTCTAATCCAAGTACTTAGCTAAATGTATTTTAAGAATCTAATAAACCCACCACTATCACTACCAGTGACACCTTGTTCCACATATTAGCTATGCAAAAATATACACTCTGGGTCCCCTTTATATTTTTCTCCCCTTCAGTCTACCCCCTCTACTGTCCTACCATAGGGGAGAAAACTGACCATTCACCTTATCTATGCCCTCGTGAATTTATGTAACTCTATAAAGCACCCTTTGGCTTTCTGCACTCCAGGAAAATCAATTCCCAATCTATCCAGTTTCCTCCTTGTTTCTCAAGCCCACCAATAACATCCTTGTGAATCTTCTCTGTATGCTTGCCAGCTTGATGACATCCTTCCTATAGCTATGTGGGGAAAAAATGCAAACAGTGGTCCATGTGCAGTCCCACCAACATCTTGTTTAGTTTTAACTGATGTCCCACCTTTTGAATTCAATGCTATGTCTGAAGAAAGCAAACATGCCAAGTATTGCCTTCAGTATCCTGTAAGTACACGGAACCAGGTACTTCTATCTCTAGGTCAGTTGGTTCTGCAACACCCTGTCGGGGCCCTGCCATTTATTGTATATTGTCTGCCATGATTTATCTTGGCAAAATGCAACACATTGCACTTGTCCAGGTTAAAATCCATCTGCCAGTCCTTGGCATACTTATTCTGTTCATCTACATTTTGTTGTAATATTAGATAACCTTCTGCACTGTGAATTATAAACAATTTTGGTGTTACCTGCAGACTTACTAACTATGCCAACATGTTTGTTGCTATTTTGTCACTCTGGGTAGTGTGCAGTTGTGTTCATTCTGCAACTTGAGCAAAAGTGTACACATTCTCAGAAATATGAATGGAATATTAGCATTATAATTTGGGGAATAAAATTATTTTCTCCCGTAATCTACAGAATTTTTATGAAGTGCTAGTTCTTGTTATTGTAATTTTCATGCCCTGCTGCTGATTATTTTGATTTAGAAATTCAAACTGGGGTTATTTTTGCAGAGCATGTTGATTTTAATTTCTCATGTAACCATTTAATTTCTTGGCAGGTTCCCGTGAACTTGTTGCGAGCAGGCCGTATATTTGTATTTGAACCACCACCTGGTGTGAAGGCCAACATGCTGAGGACATTCAGTAGTATCCCAGTTTCAAGGATGTGCAAAGTAAGATTTAACTACAATTGATGAAATTGTTCTTTTTAATCAACGTACTAATCAAAATTTTCATCAGCAGACAGAGGTATGGTTACCAAGGCCCCTTAATAAAGAGCAGATGACTATTATTGAGTTTTACCTGGAGAGCAAAATTAGAACTGAGGGCCTCCATCAGTCAGAGTTGACCATAGATATTGTAACCTCGCTGTCTAAATACTCAAGCCTGGGCAGTACAATATGGAAAGCAAGCTGTTGACCATGTAGCAAGCTCCTCCTCTCCACATGTCTACTGAACCCAAAGAAATGACAGCAACATCGTAGGAGTTGCCAGTCAGTATTGAGCTCAACGTAGGACTGCCTTAGGGACTTCAGCTCTGGATTTTTCCCTCAGGGTTTACTCCCAAAGCCTTCCCCATGAGTGGGTGTAGCCACAAGGCAGCGGAGTTTTGAGATCAGAGATTTTCTTCAAAATGAGCTGCCAACCACAGCTGGCAAGCCCCATCTACCCAAAGCAAAATGGTTTTATGGCACCAGTAACCCACCTTTGCCCCTTCTCCTATCAGTAGAGATGGTTCCACCAGGCTTAGTAGCTAAGCCACATGTGAAAGCCAGGAGCCAGACTTGGTTATCGGAGGCTATTTAAGGCGCTTGCCATTGGGAACTTTTAATAGGTAGTGGGAGCTTGTCCTTATTACCACCCCTGGCTATAACAACCTTCAGGAAGACTATAAACCACCATGACTTGTCAGAAGAAAGATATTCATTGAAGGTTTATGGTTTTACAGTAGGAGTTGGTTGTTTTTCAAACCATCCTTGATAAATACTAATAGTTTCATCCCACATTCTCAGAAATTATGAATATTTAATTTCTAGAACATTATTACTTGACTGAAATCAAAGAGAAAGCACTGCATATGTTAAGATATTCTGTCAGTCTGCTTGTGAGTTTCTCTATCAAACTAACCTAATCGTGCTGATCTACCAAGAATGGTATCACTGAAATTAATTAGTGCTATTGAATATTCATTAAATATTTGAATAAAGATCCAAAACAGAGGTTGGTCATTTGATGTATCTTTTTACCTAGCTATGGTAATATAAAGTTGCTTTCCTCCATCTGCTTAAGTATTTAGAAATATGAAAAGATAAATTAATGAATAAGTCTAAGTACTTTACTGTTGATAGATGTCAAAGCAGTTTTACCATTACTGGTTCAATGGCATTTTCTGATAATTTATTGTTAATTGTGTAATTTAAGCCTCATAGTCCAACCCTGTTTTTTTTTCATGCAGAGTTTACAAAGTTTTTGAAACCTCCAACAATATGTTCAGCTGATTATTTTTGTATGGAAAAAAACTTGTACTGGGTAGGGGAATCATTGAATAATTGTTTTATCCTTTCAGGCACCAAATGAGCGTGCACGCTTGTACTTCCTGCTGGGCTGGTTCCATGCTATTATTCAAGAACGTCTACGATATGCACCCCTTGGGTGGTCCAAAAAGTACGAGTTTGGTGAATCAGATTTAAGATCTGCTTGTGATACAGTGGATACTTGGCTGGATGACACAGCAAAGGTAAATATTTGTACCAAACATTGAAAGCAAGCAAGGACAGTATGTAATAACTGCATGGATTAAATTAGAACATTATGACTAAATACAAACATTGTGGTTCAGGTATGGAGAGGGGACAATTAGTTCCATGTCAGGATTTTGGGGGCGAGATTTAAATAAATAATATGGATGTTGCTGTCAACTATTAGTTGTTCTGAACACAGTGAAGCCATTTGCTTTTTTAAATCAAGGTCAGTCTTGTATTGAAATTAATTACCTTTTGTTGTGAAATGATGCGAATCTATCTGTGTTTAGCTTATATTTAAAGCACAATTTCAAAAAATTGGCATGGACACTTTTAAGCAGTGAGCTTATTGCTATATTACACCACTAAAGATATTTAAAGATGATGTAGAAAAATTTAGTTACCTGATGCAGACCAAGAAATTTAATTATCTGTAATTGGCATGAAGAGTTGCAGATTGGGGCAAATTATGACACTGAGTGGTGAACAATTATTTTGTTCTCATTTACATTTATGTACTGGAAATTACATTAAACAATCTTGAGTGGTGATGTAGGCTGAGGATTCTAGGAGGCCTATTCCTGCTATTTTATATTTTCCCCTGGCTTAATCTTAGAATATTGGAGTGTTTGAATTATGATTCACTTTAGAGCTTGCTACTCTTAAATGTTTATTGCATATGTTAGATTTAAAATGGAGGTCAGTGGGGTCAATGTGGGAAAATGGTGTTAAAGTAGACAACACATACTGATAGATGAAGGGTTTCGGCCCGAAACGTCGTCACTACCTCCTCCCATGGATGCTGTCTGGCCTGCTGAGTTCTGCCAGCATTTTGTGTTTTTTACATACTGATAGCATTGAATGGCAGGTGGTTTTAAATAACTGTAAGCTGAATTGTGCATTTATTTTTTTTTGTAAAAAAGAAATATTGGCCTGATTCGTAATGGCCATATAAACACAATCTTCTAATTATACTCCGAGGATTTGTGTTTGTGGAAAATGAAGCTAAATGGATCTTTATTTGGCTTCAGTCAGCAAAATCAGTAAATTTGACTGAAAACCTTACAATGAAAACCTTTTGCACAAATTATTAGTACTATCTGGTGCAATGTATGAAGTTAAAGTTATTAATTTATTTATTGCCCAAGTAAATTAAAGATGCTGTTTCAACAATTTTTCCAACTGAGACAATTTGTTTTTCTGCAGGGACGCCAAAACATTTCACCTGATAAGATTCCTTGGGCAGCTCTGAAAACTCTGATGGCACAGTCCATTTATGGTGGCCGTATTGATAACGAATTTGACCAGCGGTTGTTGAACTCCTTCTTGGAGCGTTTATTTACAACCGCTAGCTTTGACAGCGAATTCAAATTGGCATGCAAAGTCGACGGACATAAGGATATTCTAATGCCAGATGGAATCAGGTAAAGAACTTTCTAGAGATTCAGTTGTTTTAAACATAGCAATAAAATGGAGATGATGCTAGGCTGTGGGATTCTTTTATGATGGTTTTGTGGAATTGTCATTTAGAACTATTTTTCTCTAACAAATGATAATTTGCACATAGGCGAGAAGAATTCATACAGTGGGTTGAGCTGCTTCCTGACGCACAGACTCCATCCTGGCTGGGTTTACCAAACAATGCTGAAAAAGTGCTTCTAACCACACAGGGTAAGTAAAAACGTGTTGGGTTTTTGAGAACCTGAGATACTGCAGCAAATATAGATGGTGCTTAATCCAGTGCAGGTTGTTTTTCATTTTCTGGGATCTGAGTTTCACTGAAAAGGGTGTTTATTTCCCCTGAAAAGTTGGTGGTGAGCCTTAGTCTTGAACTGCTTCAGTCCTTTTGGTGAAGGTACAATCTTGCTATTGTAACCGCTTTAAGAAGTATCATGTTTTAGACCCATAGATGATTGAAGGTCTGGCAATATGTTTTCAAATCATAATGGTTTATGACTTGGAGGAAAACCTACAAGTGGTAGATTTCCATCCTGTGCCCTTCATCTCTATAGCGAGAGCAATGAATTTGGTAGGTGCTGTCAGAGTATTCTGGGTGGATATTTGCAGTCTGTAGTAATGCTGTAGAATGTTACATTTTCAAAAGTAATATGATCCCATGGTCAAATGTACAGTCCTCATTTTCTACTATTAATTCATTTATTATTTCTCCTACTGAACAAATCATTGTTATATTTGACTGTAACAAACTTTTGCTTTTCTTTTTCGTGAGCAATTTCCACTGCTCAAGGTAAATTACGACCGAAAGCTGTCCCAGTTTTTTTGTGGGTTCTACTAAATAATGTTTCTTCCACTCCCCCAGCAAGCTTTGAAATCCTTATGTATACAATGAAATCATTTCTGCATTTCATGGTTTTCATTGCATTACGTTATAATTATTTCTGCCTTATATTTTGCAATCTGCCTAAAAGTGGGAACCATTCAAACAAGAAAGCACCTAGTTACACTATAGTGCAGAATGATTACTAAGAGCTAACTCATTTTAATGGCTAATTTTGTGCATACTTAGAGTTAAATTTTATTTTGTCAGAAGTATATTAACTTTATCATATGTGCAGTGAAATACTTCAATAGGAGCAGGTTACATACGAGGTTTCATTATAGTTTTTGCCCTTTGAGAGGGAGAATTTCACAACTTAAATTATATCCCTGTATTCCTCTTATGCATCACTTTGAGTGTTCTTTGTACTGTTTCTACAAGTATGAAGATTATTTTCCATCTAACAGTGCTTGGCCAGAGGCAGCTGCTGTTTTTTTTGTACTTGAATAAGAACACACTCCCAAAGTACTAGTGAGAACTCAATTTTCAGCATGTTGCTTCTTGGGGCATTTTGTCTCACAGTCACCAGTTTGAGATATTTTTAAGGGAAAATATTCCTGGAGCTTTCTTTGGTCACCTAGATATTGTGGAAGAAAAAGTACTGTGTTTTTCAATTACTTTCTCAATGTAACTTTTAATTTTGAAATGTTTAGTTTTTTTTAATTTGAAATTAAATTTATCTATTCTGCTACTTTTCATATAATTATTGAACTGGGCTATCTTTTGATCCCTTTATCTACTTCAGGCACTGATATGCTCAGTAAAATGCTGAAAATGCAGATGTTGGAGGATGAGGATGATCTAGCTTACGCTGAAACAGAGAAGAAACAACGTACAGGTTCAACTTCAGATGGAAGGCCAATTTGGATGCGAAGTCTTCATACCACAGCCTGCAACTGGCTCCAACTTATTCCAAAGTCTCTTAACCATCTTAAACGCACAGTTGACAACATTAAGGTAAGGTTGAGTGTTAATTTAATTGAAGGGAAAATTGTATTTTTTTAAAGCTATTTTTCACATGGTATCCTACAATTACAAGATTTACAAAGAACAAGTACTCCAATAATTTAACAATATGAAATTTCTAAGATTTGTATAATAATACTATTGACCTGACTACATAACATGTGCTGCTACTTGGCTAATATAGAGGAATATTAATAAAATCTGTGGTCATCAATGATACAGGTCTTCAGCATAACCTTTGCTATATTCACCATTCTTAATGGATGTGGATCAAACTCGCTGATAACTGGCTTCTTTCACAAGGGTTGTCTAAAGAGCACTTATGCCAAAGTTGTAAATTACTTTGCACTACTCCTAGCTCGTGTTGACATTGAGGATGTGGATGTCCTTTGAACAACTTCTTGTTAGCTGATTAGTTGTCTCGTCACAAATGTAAGCAGCCCATGAATTACATTGTCAACTACCTCTGCCATCTCTTCACAATACTTGGCTCCTTTCTTTACTCTTATCCCTAGACCCACCGAACTGCTGATTCAGATTTCCTCATCATGCCAATTTTTATAGTCTTCCATTTAAAAATCTAGCTAAACTTGATTCATCCATTCAAACTACCTTCCCATCTCCTTTAAGTAATTGAACATGTTCATCTTCCATTTTTGTCTGTTTTCACCATCAATTTCCTACTTGTACACCATTCAAACATTTGCTCTTGCACTGTAAGGCTCCTAATTGATAACTATGATGGCTCCTCGTAAGTTTGGTTGCAACTTTTGACATTGGTCTTCCTCCATGTCTTTCCATTGTCCAGTTCAGTGATATTCTCCTTAATGAATTCAATGAAGGAGATGCCTGAACTGCACTGGTTTTTCACCAATTATCATTTTTATCCTATTTTGTTTCCTAAATTTATGGTCTAAATGTTTAAAGCTGTAAAATGAGTTGTTGAAGTAGGTAATGAAGATTTATGGTAGTTACTAATTTTATATTTCAAGAATTAAAATAGACAAGTTGAAAGAACTTGGAGACCAAGACCAGAGTAATTCTGTTATAGTAGTAATTATGATCTTCATAAGCTAATGGACATTTTAATTAAGTACACAACAAAAGGGAAGAGTTATACATATTTATCTTTACAGGATCCATTGTTTAGATTCTTTGAAAGGGAAGTTAAGAGTGGGGCAAAGCTTTTACAAGATATTCGCCAAGATCTGTCTGATGTAGTACAAGTATGCGAAGGCAAGAAAAAACAGACCAATTACCTGCGGACATTAATCAGTGAAATGGTGAAAGGTAAGGAAATGCAGTTTCCTGAATTTAAGAATATATTTTGTACATTTAAATTGTCACTATTTCAAAAGCTACACTGTTTACAATTTTTTTCGAAGTTCTATGGGGGGTTGGGGTGGGAAACGATAAAGCAATTATACACAAGGTTATATGAAATTAAATTATGTCTTGGGCTGGTAACATCAGAAGTTTCCCAAACTCATTTAAATAACTGCATTCAACCAGGTGACTTCATGCATGGTGAGATGTTTGTCAGTCAAGTGAGCCCTCATCATCTGTTCTTGCTCAATATCCTGCCAGGACAACAGCATGGATAAATGATTTACTGGCTTCTTTAGATAAAAACACACACTAAATATTGGTTTTAAATGATGAGAGATTAGGAAGTGTTGTTAGTCAAAAACTGGTGCAATAAATTTGGAGGGAAAACAAAAGCTATTTTGATTTTTATTGTGAGAGGATTCAAGTGCAAGAGTAATCATGTCTTGTATTAATTGCCCTGATGAGACTGCTATGTTGCAGTATTGGTTTCCTTACCTTAAAGGATATGCTTGCTATAAAGTTAATGCAGCAAATATTTATCTGGTTCCTGAGATGGCAAACCTATAATTTGAAACATACATTTCTTAAAAGTTTTAGAAGGATAGGTATTTGGAGCTAAGTAGGCAGACTCTCACATAAGAGATAAGCTATCTAGGACCGAAATGGACAGATCTCAAAGGGTGGTGAATTATCAGAACTCTGTTTGGGCCTTCACACACTTCCAGAATATTGTTGAATTCATTCAAACTGATTTTGGATTTGGGGGAATAAAGGAATTTGGAGATAAGGCAAATTTGAAGGGTAGAGTAGGCTCTTGAGACCAAATGGCCAACTCCAATTCTTAAATAGGAAACAAGCCTTGGTTTTAAAAAAAAAAATTATTGGGGACAACTACCATTTTGGCTTGGATCAATCCAGATTGGACATTTAAAATGGGGTCATGTCTTTATGGCTAGCTGTACAATTTTTAATATCTGTTTTACAGGAGTTTAAAAATCAGGAATTTGCCCAGTCAATTTGGATTTTCAGTTAACATGCCATTATCTGCTAAGATTTATTAGGTCTATTCAAATCAGCACTGCCCAGTATAGCACTTGTCTTTGTACTGTGGCTTTTTAACATTTAGTGAATTAGATAACTAATAACTTTTGGGGTATTGTTAATTTATAGTGACAACATATATAAACTTGAACAAGAAAAATAAACATGTTAACACATGCTGTCTGATCTGCTGAGTTCCTCCAGATTTTGTGTGTGGTGCTTTGGATTTCCAACATCTGTAGACCTATGTTTAATAATTAATCTGAATTTTTTTTGGATGAAGATCTGATCCCAATCAGCCGAATATCGTTGTTGTTCTCCAAGAGCTAAGTTATCAGATAGTAAGTGTATCCAACTCCTTAAGCTTGGCAAAATCAACTCCCATCAAACTTGGTACATCTAACAGCAAATCAGATGCACCAGCATCTAAACTATGTGCCACTTAATCAAGTTGAACATCAAATTAATTCCAGCCACAGATCTTAGCGTTCTTAAATACTAGATTTACAATAGAAACTTTAGTATATTGTCCTCAAACTTTCTGCACTATTTGTGGTTGACTAGGCATCTGCTCAAACAGCTTTGAAGAGCCTTTGGCTTCTCCATTCCTTCCTAACAAACCCAGTTAAAAATTCAGAGAAGGCATCAAAAATCCAGAATTATACCAACAATAGTTGGTTGGATTTTTTCTTGTATTATTCAGGTTACAATTATTAGGCAGGTAATTCTTCAGTTTGCAATGAATGATATAATTTGTTAATTGAATAGCTTTGGATTAATTTGTATGTATAAAGGAGAAATCATGTATCTGTTAGTGCTTTAAATTACAATTTAGAGTCCTCTTCCCCACCTTTCCTAAAAAGGTATTTTGCCTCGAAGTTGGGTGCGCTACACCATCCCTGCAGATATGACTGTAATACAATGGGTGTCTGACTTCAGTGAACGTATAAAGCAGTTGCAACGAATATCCCAGGCGGCATCTACTGGTGGTGCTAAGGAATTAAAGGTTGGTAATTTTAATGTTGTTTAAAACCTGTGGTTTCATGGCAAGGGGATGTTTTAAGTAAAAGTACAGCTTGTTTTATGGGGTGGGAGGGGGAACTGCTTCATTAAACAACTCCATGCGCAAATACTATAGTGCGGGAAGGTAGGACAAAGTTAGGCTTGTACATACAAAATGCTGGAGGAACTGAGTAGGTCAGGTAGTCAGCCTGAAATATTGACAACATTCTTTTCCATGGATGTTTCCTGACCTACTGAGTTCCTCCAGCATTCTGTATGTACTAATGTTTGTGTGTTACAGATTTCTAGCATCTATAGAATCTCATGTTTAGGCTGGTACAACACCTGCTGTTTACAATGAGGCAGATTAATACCAGAAGATTGCTGCCTGTTTTTCCTCATTGACACTGTCAAAAGATGATGCTGGAGCAATTATACCAAGGACAAAATAATATTGCTAACTTTTTAAAGTAACATTTGCTAAACTAAAAGCATATCCACTTAAAAATTGATGTATAATAAACAGAACTTTCACCCAGTCACTTCTATGGGAATGCCATGTTAGAACAGATTCAACAGGATTTGCTTATCAGTCTTGTAGACCATTCTAATTTAGTTTCTCCATTTACTACCTTTTTTTAAAAAGTCTCTGCTAGTACCAGATGAAAGAATTTCTCCTCAGTCTATGCTTAATTTTTAACCATATGATCACTTGGCAAAATCCCACCATTAGCAAACAATGATGTTGAAGAATAATATTCATTTTAAAATCCTATCATAGTTTCCAAAGAATGTTTAGCAAATTAACCTTTATTAATTTAAATAAAATTAAGAAAGGTTAATTTGCTAAATATTCTTTGGAAGCTATGATAGGATTTTAAAATGAACTATGTAGAGTAGTGGACTTCAATGCTGGAATAAAAGATTTTCATGTTGATCACTGATTTTCCCCCCCTCCTGCAGAATATCCATGTTTGCCTGGGTGGCTTATATGTACCAGAAGCCTATATCACAGCAACACGGCAGTATGTGGCTCAGGCAAACAGCTGGTCACTGGAAGAACTTCGACTAGAAGTCACTGTTACAAATAATCAGAACTCTATTCTGGATGCTTGCAGTTTTGGGATAACAGGTTAGTGCATTCATTTTCAGTGACAGTAGCTACTATGAGTTATAACAGGACAGAATAGAATGGTCTTGAAAGAATCCATCACAATGCAGAACGGAGCTCTATCAATGTTTAGTTTCCCTTGGTTAAATGCTCTGTTTGAAGTGCTTTGTAACATGTTCTCACTATATACAAGTGCATGCCTCATGAAAATTTTTATTCACTTATTTTGGCTCCGGAGACAATAGCAGCTAAAAATGGTCACATTATCAATGGCACCAACTTCCATTCAGTAATTTTACATGGCCTTTTTATCTCCGTTTACTAGTCGGTGTCTATTTACATCTTGCAAAATTATTAGCAAAAAGTCCAGTTAATAACAAAAAGTGTTTAAAAATTCTTTAAAATCTTTGGAGTATTTTCCCACAAAAGACCAAAATGCACAGCTGATAAACAGTTGTGAGTCATAACACATTATTTTGTATTTTTCACAAGACTTTTGAGCAAAATCAACTCTGCCATTCAATCATGTCAACTTATTTCACCTCAACACCTTTAATATCCTTACTAATCCAGAACCAACAAACTTTTTTAAAAAATATACCCAGTCACTCCACTTCCAGACATCTGTGACAATAAATTCCACAGATTCACCAGGCTAAAGGGATGTCCTCCTTTTCTGAGCTTGTGTCCTGCAGTCCTAGACTTTCCCAGTAATGGAAACATTCCCTCCAAATCCACTCTGTCTAGGCCTTTCAATATTCAGTAGGTTTCATTGAAGTTCCTTCTTCATTCTTCTCAACTCCAGCGAGTACAGATCCAGAACCACCTAATGCTGCTCCCATTAACCCTTTCATTCTTGTAAACCTCCTCTGGACCCTCTTCCAATGCCAGATATGAAGATCCTTCCTTAGATAAGAGGTGTAAAACTGTTCGCAGTACTACAACTGTGGTCTGACCAATGACAACATTACATTCTGTAGTTATATTCTAGTCCTCTCAAGCTGAATGCTAACATTACATTTACCACCTTTACTACCAACTCAGCCGGCAAGTTAACCATTAAGAAATCCTGCACTAGGACTCCCAAGGCCCTTTGCACCTCTGATTTCTGACCCCACACTCCACATTTAGAAAATAGGCTGCGCCTTTTTTCTTTCTAAGTTCATAACCATATACTTCTTTACACTGTATTGTCTTCCACTTTGCACATTCTCCTAATTTGTCCAAGTCCCTCTGCAGATTACCTGCCCTCAACCTATCTTTGTATCATCTGCAAACTACCATCTATTCTGTCATCCAGAAAAATAGCATGAAAAGTCACTGGAGCCCACTTTTTTTTTTTTTAAAAATTGCATTCTCATTTCCATTCTCTGCCTGTCAGTCACTCTTCTGTCATTCTGGTATATTTCCTGTAATACCATGGGCTCTCACTTAGCAGGCTCACGTGGTCACAGGCCGTCTGAAAATCCAAGCAACCAGTATTGACTTTTTTGACTTTCAAGCCTGTACTCAAAGAATTCCAACATTTATCAAGTCAAGTTTGTCATTTAACTACATACATGAATATAACCACAATGTATATATAAACAAGATGTTTCTTTAAACCAGGTTGTAAAGCACACAACATGAAGCTAAAGATAAAATTTACAGATGAATCACACACAAACTAAAGTGCATTATTAAATACTGTAGGTATGGAACAGATTAACCATTGCCATTTCGAATATGATGTGGCCAAAAGTTCTGAAGCCTAATGGCCTGGGGAAAAGAAACTCTTGTCCTGACAGCTCTTTTTATGCATCGTAGTCTCCTGCCTGAAGGTAGAAAGTCAAAGAGGATGCTGGATGGGTGGGGTTTGTGCTATATATGCAGCACTCCTGCTAAACCTTGTCAGGCAAGATTTACCCTTAAAGAAACAGTGCTGACTTCAGCCTATTTATTATGTACACCAAAACTTCATCCTTAATAATAACCACCAACACCATATAGACCAGTCTGGTTAACTGGTCTATAATTATCTGTCTCTGCAATTTTTTTATGCACTTAACAGGTTATGCTATTCCTTAATGGATTTTATCCAAATCCATGCTAAATTGGTAAGTTTGAATACTTTCAAATAATTCTAAATATTGCTTTATTTAATACAGGTCTGACTCTTCAGGGTGCTACTTGTAACAACAACAAGCTGTCCTTATCCACTTCAATATCCACTGAACTCCCTCTCACACAGCTCCGGTGGGTTAAAGAGACACATGCTGAAAGGAAGGCTAATGTGGTGAGTAATTGACTGGAGTGATGTTCTTCTATGTTGATGAGACAAATTGTACTCACCAAAATATACACAAATGCTGCTACATCTTTTAAGTCTAGTCTAAAATTCAAATTTCAGAGTACTTTTATTATCAATGTATACATTATACAACCTTGATTAGTTTCCTCACAGGCAGCCACAAAATACAAAAAACTCCCAAAAGAACCCTTTTTTAAAAAAAAAGACAAACACCGAATGCACAGGGGAAAAAACATGCGAACAATAAAAGCAAGCAAATAGCATTCAGAACTGAAACATCCATTGGGTTTTGATTATGTTTCTATCAATGTATTAAGACCACAAGACCTAGGAGTAGAATTAGGTCATTCAGCTCATTGAATCTGCTATGCCATTCCATCACAGCTGGGAATTTAAGGAAATTTTATAGAGAACCTGTTGGATCTATTTTAGAAGGGCCAAATTCCAACCCATGTCAACCGTAAATCAGCACTAGACTATGGTGGATTTTGAATTTTCATATTTTCAATAAAGTTACTGAAGCATTGGGATTAAAAGGCAGTCATATATTCATACATTAGCTGTGATCTGATAATGTGAAAGCTAAATAATAGACGTAACTAAAAAGAACAGTGTCCACAGTTAACTTTATAAGGCATCTTTGCTGTCTAGTTCCTAATATATTCATAACTTAATTTTGTATTTGTTTAATGTCCTTGCAAATTTACAGGTGACACTCCCTGTATACCTGAACTTCACTCGTGCAGACCTGATATTCACTGTTGACTTTGAAATCGCAACCAAGGAAGATTCTCGCAGCTTCTACGAACGTGGTGTTGCACTGCTTTGCACAGAATAAAAGCTGATTATTGCTACATGGGAACTTAACCCAAAGTTACAAAATTACATTGTTTATGCTATTATTTCAAATTAATTAGTAATCTTTCAGAGTAATAAATGATTTTAGAAGGAAACTGTTCATCTTTTTAAAAAAATGGTAGTTAAGAAAGTTCGTGAGCACATAGCTGAATTTAAGAGCTGGCAAATGTGGAATTCTGATTCATGACTGGTTTTGCAATTAATAAAGTTATACATCATGATTGAGATTCTTTTCTATCAAAGTCAAGGACAATGAATTTTAAATCTATGAAATCAAGGTCCTATACCAGATTGGTTAATTCTTTAGCTATCAGAATGCCCATTGGTAGGTAAGTTCCAATATGCAAGCTATAGCGCCATTCCAGTTACTGCATCTATCTTGGTAATACAGAATTGATAAGTGCCGCCTTTGTATATTGCCAGGGCCGAGGTGTTAATTTACAGCAGGATGAAGATTAGGTTTTAGTGCTATGTCAGTGAGACACAAGAGTAGAATTAGGACATTTGGCCTATCAGGTCTGCTTCACCATTCCATAATGGCTTATCCTTTTTTCCCCCTCCCTCCTCAAAACCATTTCCTGGCCTCTCCCTGTAACCTTTGATGCCATGTCCAATCAAGAACCCATCAATCTCTACCTTAAGTACACCTAACAACCTGGCCTCCACAGCTGCCCGTGGTAAATTCCACAAATTCACCACCCACTGGCTAAAGAAATTTCTCTGCATTGGTTTTAAATGGACACTCTCTATCCTGAGGCTGTGCCCCCTTGTCCTTTCCACATCTACTCTGCCTAGGCCTTTTAACATTAGAAAGATTTCAATGAGATTCCCCCCCCCCATTCTTCAAATTCTAATGAGTACCGACCCAGAGGAATAACCCTTTCAATACCAGAATCATCCTTGTGAACCGCCTCTCCAACACTTTTTTTTATATAAAAAGAGCCTAAACTGTTCACGATACTCAAGGTGCCTTGTAAAACCTCAGCATCACATTCCTGTTCTTGTATTCAAGACCACTTGAAATGAATGCTAACATTGCATTTGCTTTCCTGAACCTGCAAGTTAACCTTTAGGGTTTTCTGCACAACAAACACTTTGCATCTCACATTTTTGCATTTTCCAAGATTGTATTTCATTTGCCACTTTCTTGCCCATTCTCCTAATCTGTCCAAGTCCACCTGCAGCCATTCCCTCAGCACTACCTGTCCCTCCAATCTTTGTATTATTTGCAATTTTGGCAACAAAGCCATCTATTCAGACATCTAAATCTCACAGCATAAAAAGCATCACAACACTGACCCCAGCAGAACAGCACCAGTCACTGGCAGCCAACCAGATAAAACAAACGTTAATAGAAAAACTAAAGCTGTGACTACAGCTGCTAGACTAGAAATTAATTCCACACCCTTCCAACACAAGACCCAAATGCTGCCCTTGTTTCCATTTGACAATTTGGTCCATCTGGACATTACCCACAACTAGAAGGTCAAACAAGCCGCCCCCCCCCCCCATACCCAAGATAACCAGTGCATCACTGCTGGAAACCCCATGTCCTGTTGCTGGTTTAAGTACAATGAGAGTGAGGTATTGTCAAAGGCCTTTAATCCTTGCAATGGTAGGATAGATCAGAATTTCATCCAGGTTGCACTGAATTCTGTCAGAATGTAGCACAGGCCCTTTAGCCCAGTGTTGGCCAACCCATATAAACCTACTGTATAGTCAATCTAACCCTTACCTCCTACATAATCCTTTCATCCATCAGTGTCTCTCACGTTAAGGCAGATGGGTCTTGTCAGCCGTGGTTGGCAGTTCACCTAGGAACAGGAAAACTGATCTCAAATCTCGACTGCTTTACAGCTATACCCACTAATGAGGAAGGTTTTGAAAGTAAACTCAGAGGGAAAAATCTGGAGCTGGAATACCAAAGGCAGTCCTACATTGAGTTCAGTGCGGACTGTGATGCTGCTAGTACTAAACTGTATCTGTCTCTGCTGTTCCTTTGATTTCATTAGTTGTGTGGAGAGGGGGAGCTTGCTACATGGGCAACAGGTTGCTCTCCATATTGTTCTGCCCTGGCTGGTGTATCTAGACAGCTAGGACACAATGTCCATAGTCAACTGACCAGTGGCCTCAGTCTCTTAAACGTCCCTAATCACTTACCCCTGTGTAAAATGATAAACATATACAAAATGCTGGAGGAACTCAGCAGGCCAGGAAGCATCTATATATAAAAATGTAGTCAATGTTTAATATGACTACCTTTTATATCTCCCCTAAACTTGCCTCTAAACGTCTTAAATTGATGCCCTCTGGTATTGGCAGTTTCTATTCTGAGACAAAGGTAGTGACTGTCCATTCTGGTCCCTCCAAAGTTACTCGTGCGCCCCAAAGAGAAAAGCAGCACCTCGCCGAAGGTTTTCTAATCCAGACAACATTCTAATAAGTCTCTGCACCCACTCTAAGGCTTCCACATCTATCCAACAATGAGATAACCAAAACTGATCACAGCTCTTCCAGTGTAGTCAAACCAGTTTTATCAAGCTGTGACATTAGTCAGGGGATTGAGCTCATGAGCCATGAGGTAATGAAAGCCAACATTATGCCTTAACGACCCTATCAACTTTGACATATCTATTGCCTTGGACCTCAAGATCCCTCTGTTCCTCCATATTGCAAGGAATCCTGCTTTTAACCCTAAATTTTTTTACCTTCCAAAGTGAATCACCACTTCCTTTGGCAGTACATTCAAATTGGCAGAGGGGCCTCATGCAGGTCCAGGAGCGACGGATTTTAAAAAAGGCACTTTTGCTGGATTTCAGCTTTTTCAGAGTGGACTAGGGTTAGAGTGGGGAGGGTTTGGCTTATCAGGCTTCACAGAATAGGCATGAACGAGAAAAGAATTTAGTGAGTTTCTACTAGTGTATAGTTAAAGCACTGGGAATGACTCGAGGGGTTGTGTTGTCTTCTGTGAGATGTGGGAATTACTATCTAGCCTCCTGGATAACCACATCGGCACCAGGTGCACTGAACTGCAGGTCAATGACCTTTGGCTCATACAGGAAACAGGTGGTGATAGGAGCTACAGGCAGGTAGTCACCCGAGTTGTAGGAAGCAAGTAAATGGGTGATTGTCAGAAGGGAGGAAACAGGCAGCCAATGTAGAGATTCCCTGTGGCTGTTCCCCTCAATATTAAGTATACTGTTGAAGGGGATGACCTACCATGGGGGAGCCACAGCAACTGGATCTGTGGCTCAGAGGAGGAGGAGAGGAGTTCAGTAGTGATAGGATAGTAAGAATAGACACTAGATTCTGTGGATGTGATAGAAAACCTGGATGGTACATTGCCTGCTAGATGCCGGGGGTGTCTCAGATCAGGTCCACGACATTCTAAAGAGGAACGGTGAGCAGCCAGAAGCCTTGGTACATATTGGCACCATTGATGTAGGTAGGAAAAGGGAGGAGGTCCTGAAGAGAGAATTTAGGGAACTAGGTAGAAAGCTGAAAAGCAACACCTCCAGTGTAGCAATATCTAGATTGCTTCCTGTACCACCCGTCAGAGTAGGATGATTTGGCAGATGAATTTGTGGCCGAGTAACTAGTACAGGTGAGCAAAGGTTTCAGATTTCTCAATCTTTGATATCTCTTCTGGGGAAGGCATGACCTGTGTAAAAAGCAATATATACAAAATTGGTTGTGTGGATAGAGGCTTTTTTCCAGGGCCGAAATGGCAAGCACGAGAGGGCACAGATTTAAGGTGCTTTGAAGTAGGTACAGAGGAGATGTCGGGTAAGTTTTTTTTTTAAATGCGGAGTGTGGTGAGTGCATGGAATGGGCTGCTGGTGATGGTGGTGGAGGCAGATCTCTTAAGAGACTCCTGGACAGATACATGGAGCTCAGAAAAATAGAGGGCAATGGGTTACCCTAGGTAATTTCTCTGGCAAGGACATGTTTGGCACAGCTTTGTGGGCTGAAGGGCCTGTATTGTGCTGTAGGTTTTCTATATTTCTAAAATGCTGGAGAAACTCAGCAGGCCAAGCAGTATCTATGGAAGAGTACCGTCAATGTCAAGGCAGGAGAGTGGGGTTGCAAAGGGTAAAAAAAAAATCAGCCATGATGAAATAGTGGAGCAGACTCAATGAATGGGCTAAATGGCCTAATTTGCTCCCATCATCTTTCGGTCTTTTTCCAGATCGAATGCTATCTGCCACTTCTCAGCCCAGTCTGCGTCCTGTTGTAACACAGGATAGTCTGATATACTATCCACACCACCAACCCTTGTATCAGCTGCAAACTTACTAATCCACTTTTTTTTTAATAAAAAAAGAGTCCCAGAACTGATCTCTGCAGAACACCACTAGTCACTGACCTCCCAACACTGTCTACAAGCCAATTCCGAATCTGGACTGCTAAGTTCCCTTGGACTGAATCAGCCTACAATGGAGAACCTTTTCAAGCACCCAAAATGCTGTAGGGCATCATCCCAAAACATCTGCTGTCCTCCAGCATTTTGTGTGCTTTGCTTTAGGTTGAGCATCCACAGAATTTCATTTATGTAACTAAAATCCATATACACCACATCCACTGCACTAGCTTCAATCTGTTTTACTTCCTCAAAATAAAAATCAGTCAGGTTCACGAGGCACAATCACTCCTCAAAAAGTCATGCTGACCATCCCTGTTAAGACCAGGTTTCTCCAAGTGCTCAGCCATTTTGCTTGTCTGTTGGTTTTCACATTGAATAGCTCAAGGCTACAGGATTGTAACACCAGAAGTGTTCAGCAAATTAAAGTGGCACTGGACACTGGCTCAGCTGTTTCAGTCATTCCACAAAATGAATTTTAATCAGCATTTCAAGATACTAAACTGAAGCCTGCAGATATTGAACTATCATGCAAAAATTACTTAAATGTTAAATACACAATTTTGTAAATATGTTTGATTACTCATTTTTGTTTAAATAATTCATTGCTGGTTTTATAACTGCACGAATTGCACATGCCATGCTATCACCTGATAGGTGCACGTTCATTTAAAGTAAAACAAAGTTAGTCTCACACTTCAGACTCCCGTGCCTTCCTTTGAACTAGTTTAATGCTTTGAATTTAACACCAACTAAGCACTTTTACTGGAGAAAAGATAACTTCTGGGGCAATTACATTCTTAACAATGAAATACAACAACCAACAAGCCACATTGAGCTAGGAGGGGATTGTGGGGATGTGACTAATGGGGACAACTACAACTTGATTGGAAAACTATCTACATCCCCTGCTAGAGTCAACTGAAAGCAAGTAGTGGACGCCACAGCAGTTTAAGGATGGTATTGGAAAGCTCAAACATATAACAGGTAAAATAGTGTTAAATGAACATGCGACACCCAAGTACTGTGAAGCTAGTCCAGTTCATTATACAATCCACGATGAAGTAGCCAGTGAACTAGATCGCATGGAGGTGGAAGGGATTCTTTCTGGGATGAGTGGAGCCCATAGCCAACACCAGTGGTCCCACCAGCCAAGAATGGGCTAGTCAGGATCTTCGGCGATTTCAAGGTCACTGTCAACCCAGTACAGAAAGTAGATCAGTCTCCTTTGCCCACAATAGTTTTGCAAAACTTTCTGGAGAAAAACACTTCAGCAAAGAGGACTTAGCTGAGGCCTGTCTGCAGATGGAGATGAAGACAACCTCAAATTGTTTCTCATCATAAACACTCAAAGGGCTTTAGACCACAAGACTATAAAACATGAGCAGAATTAGGCCATCTAGCCTTTCGAGTCTGCTCCACCATTCAATCACAGCTGATCTTTTTTTCCCTCCCCAACCCCAGTTCCTGGCGGCCTCCCCGTAACCTTTGATGCCATGTCCAATCAAGAACCTATCAATCTCTGCCTTAAATACACCTAACAACCTGGCCTCCACAACTGCATGTGGCAACAAATTCACCACCTTGGCAAAAGAAATTTCTCTGCATCTGTTTTGAAAGTGTGCCCCTCTATCCTAAGGCTGTGCCCTCTTATCCTAGACTCTCCCAGCATGGGAAACATCCTTTCCACATCTTTGTCTGGCCTTTCAACATTTGAAATGTTTCAATGAGATCCCCCCCCCCCCCCCCCCATCCTTCTGAATTCCAGCGAGTACGGACCCAGAGCCATCAAACATTCCTTGTATGGTAACCCTTTCATTCCTGGAATCATCCTTGTAAACCTCCTCTGGACCATCTCCAATTCCAGCACATCTTTTCTAAGATGAGAAGCCCAAAACTGTTCACAATACCCAAGGTAACGCCTCACCAGTACCTTATCGCTATAATAGGCTCATTTTTGGGGTAGCATCTGCATTCTGGCAGAAAGCAATGGACCAGGTACTGCAAGGCTGCCCAGGCTCTCAGTGTTACTTGGATAACATCATTGTCACTGGTGAGGATGATGAGGGACATCCCCCAAATCTCAAGAGAATTAAAAATTAGAAGGTTATGTGCTCAGAGCATGTCACAAGAAGTGTGAATTCTTAAAACCAAGCACTAATGTGGTCAGACCCTTGCCAAACAATTACACAAGTGTTCCGAGAAAACTCAGAGGAGAGGTGGATGCTCCAAGACCGGAGGACGAGTCACAGACGTGGCCCCTTTTAGGATCTGTAAATTGCTATAACAGGTTCCTGCCAAGCCTGGCTACTGTGCGCCACCCCGTGAGCTCATCACTACAGATCGGGAAGAAATGGCAATGGACAAAGCAAAGGGGTGCATTTCTAAAAGGTAAAGGAAATGGTGACATCGGACACTGTACTCACACGTTATGATCCATATCATCCAATAAAGGTTGCACTGTTCGGCATGCCAACACGTCCAAAGATGTCAGAACCACTTCCCGCAATCCTGAGTCAATTCCTACAACCTCCGTGACCGAGGCCCCAGAACCTGAGATTGTTTCACAGCGACAAGTCTCAAGCAGAGTGATCCCCCCCGGCAAGGAGAGACGTCATCCCACAAGAGTAAGAAATCCTCTACAGCGATTAAATCTTTAGGACAATTTAGAATTCACTATGCTGTGTTTACATAGTAGTTGTACTGTATGTTGTTTAATTCATTACCGATAATATGAATGGTGCAATTCATCACTCCACATCACACGTGCCCACCTCACTTGAAGTAAATACGAAACTAGGACACGTTCTCCCCGCTCCATGTTTTTGCTTTCAATTAGCTTATGTTTTGGAGTTACAAAACACAGCACTATTTTTGACCAAATTACTTGAGATCTATGAAATGTTTCAGTCAAGATATTTGTTGTATAATAGGAACATAAACAAGCATACACACAAATTTTGCCCCTTAGACATTTTGGTGCCGGATTGCAGACAATATTTACTCACAAAATGTAAAATGGCTTCTAGTCTTACAAATAGACAAGGAAGCACAAAGTTTGTGACTGACAATTTAGCATTTAACATGAAAAAAAATTATAGCCTACTCCCCAGTGAAACAAGCATGCTTCGATAACAATAACAAGTCTCCAATGACCATCAGCTACCCATTTCCACTAATCCTATGTTAATCCCATTCTGTTCTCCCATATTCTTCTCAACTTTCCACAGATACTGCCCCACGTCTGCGTAGGTGATAACTTAGTGGCCAATTAGCCAGCAATGTACATGTCTAAGGGAGGTGGGAGCAAATCTATTTAGGGACAGGTGGAGGTACAGATGAACTCTGAATTAAAAAGTAAGCAGTTTCTCCTCTAACAACCAAGTGACTAATGATGTTGAATCATACTTGGAGCCACATCAAATTCTAGTAAACTTCAAATATGTTACACAATTTAAAATAGCTTACAAAATTTCAGAATGAGACTTATAGAGCACTAAGAATGAGAACTATTATTTAAAATCGTTTACAAGAAAGAAGCCTGCACCTTTAGCATGACCTGACCAAAACATCAAGGTAAAATATGATTTGGTTGACTCCTCAAATCAGTAGGAAGCTCGGAGTTTGTAACAGCAAACATCATTACCACTTCAGTGTAAAGTTAGCATGGACAACGTCTGCAACCTTGTAGAGGTTGGTCATAATCTTAAAAATAAACCAATTGATTAGAATACTGTCATGTTATCTGTACTTCAATATCAGAACAATCCCAAAAACTAGTAAAATACAAAGACATAGACAAGTTACTTTGTGTTATCGAGTCAACTTACATTTTTAATAGAAATGAAAAGGGACTTTGTAAAACTGTTAATCTCATCCCACAAATCACTTGCATTCAACAAAACTGACAAATGGGGGGGGGGGAAGAGAGTACAAAGTTTTCCTCACCTGCAGAACTTTATCCTGGCAAACAAACATCAAGAGGAAAAAACCAACTTACTTCACTAAACAAAATTACTCGATTAGACACAGACACTGCTACTGTGGCAGAATGATTGTTGTCTTGTTCAGAATCTATTGGCTCTACTGAAGCCAAAATTGGAAGTTTGCAAAGGAAAAGGACTGCCCAGGGCTGAACATCTTGAACATGTAACATTAAATACAGTTTATACCAGTTCAAGTACTTCAATAAAAAAAATTACCAAAAAAACCAGTTCAAACAACATTACAGTAGAAGCATTTCTGAACAGACTATTTCAGCACTGAACTGCTTACCTCTGTTTTTATCGTACGACTTTTCTTTTTAATTATCCAGTCATTGCTTGCTTCAATTAAGGGGCTTCCAAACTTTCTTTTTGATGATACCCTTTTCTCAAGAAAGCTTTCCTGGGCAGCATTTAAAAGTTGTTCTGAGCACAAGTGAACATTTTGGCACCTGAAGTCATGTTTCCCAGGGTCTTGAAGAACAAATACGTTCAGAAGTCTGTGATCTCTTTCACCATTCATGTTGAAAGTAGACGATTCAGTCAGGACATCCAACTCCAAGGGTGCAAATTGCTGCTGTCCAGGATCTGTCACGGAACCATCAATTGCAAGTGTCAGTTCATGTACTCTGTTAGAAAGCAATTCTGATTCCCTGGAAGATTGTGGAGCCATACCATCGGTGGCCACAGTTTCCATCTGCATGGAATTTAACTCGGTATAACTGTGTGCAGGCAGAAAAGTTGTCAGCAAGGATTGTTTGTATGGTTTTACTGTTACAATGGTACGGGATAGATAGCTTGTCTCTTCAGAACAGACATCTTGCATAAATTGTCTATCAACATCCGGCTCACTTGAAGTGCTTTCCAAATCTCCATCATATGGATCCAAACACTTTTGAATAAAAATTATATTTCATTAGAAGTTTACAAATAAATTAGTTTCTCTCACCTCAAAAAGAGATTCAGCACAATAAAAATAATTTGAAGACAACCTCTCTAAACCATTCATTAAAAAGAAATCATTCACCAGTAGATTAATCCAGATCTCAAATGGAAGCATAGAAGCTGCAGATCTGTAAATCTGAAACAGCAAGAAAATCCCAGGGATACGTACTGTGGAAATGAGGGAAGGTCATTTACCCATACGTTAACTTTTTCACTCCTAACAGATATTACCTTACCTATAGTATATTCCTAGATTGTTGTGCTTTAAATCTTTTAGTAAAG
The DNA here is from genome assembly GCF_048418815.1 of Hemitrygon akajei. Lineage (NCBI taxonomy): Eukaryota > Metazoa > Chordata > Chondrichthyes > Myliobatiformes > Dasyatidae > Hemitrygon > Hemitrygon akajei. Next base: position 41,270,952 of record NC_133126.1, on the reverse strand, counting down.
ATTTCTATTCCATGAAAGACATTCACTTTCCCAATATCTCCATTCTTTATTATGCAATTTTATTTTAAATACAGTACCCAGTAGACAATTCTCCCAATCTTTATAATAATGAGGTACAATAGTTCAGTAGTTACCAGCAAATAGTTCGCATTGCTAATGTCCAATAATGTGTCATTCCATCACTTCAATAAACAATTGGCAAGTGAAAAAAATTGAACTCAAATGGAATTTTTGGTTACTTGTGCTTTGGGATTTACACTTGGTGACCTGTCCAATATAGGAAATACAGGAATAGTTACAAAACAGTATTGTTCAGCATTCTGTTCACAATGTTGTATTAATTCTTGATACTGAATCTCCTTTATCATATCCATATCTTTCCATTGCCTTCACATTCGAGTCTAACACCACCACCGGACTGCCCACATTCATCAATACCCCATTCCAGGCACCTACTGCTCTCTACAATTAAATTTTTTAAAAACCGCCCCACGTCACCTTTCAACTTCCTGCTCTAACCTTAAAGCATGTCCTAAGGCATTTGACATTTCCATCCTGGGAAAAGATTCTGAATGTGTACTCCCTCTATGACTTTTAATAATTAAAAGAAAATCGCCAGTTCTTCCCCAGCTTTAACACTCTAGGGAGAACAACTCTTTCTTTCTAGCTCATTCATTCTCATCTGGCAGCATCCTGATAAAACTTTTCTCCATATCCTTCCTATAATAGGACAACTAGAAATGCAAACGATACTCCAAGTGCAGTCTGACTAAAGCTTTATACAGCCAGACTTCCTTGCCCTTACACTCCGCACCCCTACCATGCCAAATGCCTTCTTTTCCACTTTACCCATGCATAACCACTTTCAGTAAACTACGGACCTGTAAACCAGTAAACAAAATCCCTCTGTGCTATTAAGGAGTCATCCATTAGCTGTATACTCTTGCCTTTCATCTTTGTAACTTCTCTGTATCACCCTATTCTTTGACAGTTGTTCACACTATCCACAACTCCAACATTCATGGTGACAGCCACAAACTTGCTAATCCACCCATCTACATTTTCATCCAGGCCACTGATAGGTAATCACAAACAAACAGCGATCCCAGCCCTGCCCTTTGCAGAACACCATTGGTCACAAATTTCCAGCCAGAACAACAGCCTTACACCCATGTCTTCAATGGGCAATCCAGTTCTAAATCCAAACTTGGATCCCATACATCTACATCTTCTGAATCAACCGACCATGAGGGAATGCCAGCTGGTGGTGTAATGGCATCAGCGCAGGACTTCGGGGCGAGAGGTCCCGAGTTCGAATCCAGCCGGCTCTCTTCCAGCCGAATCCCTTCCACGCTCTCCATCCATGCCTGGGTTGAGTGTTGAGCTTGTAAAAGAAAAAAAACCTGGAGAGGGATGGGCTCCAGCAGGTTTCAGATGCCCAAGATGAGCAATCACCAAAACATGTCAGTGCAAAAAGCTTGTCATGACGGTGCCCTGACGACTCCACCAGGAGTTAAGGGCACACACACCATGAGGGACCTTATCAAATGGTTAATGTCCACTACCTTACCTTATCAAGTTTCTTCATCACCTCAAATAACTCAAGGAGCTGTCAAACACAAATATATCCCGACTGTCCTTAAGTTTATGTTTAACTCCTATCCCTCTTTATCCTCTCCATTCCCTATTACCGATGTGAGGCTTATTCCTAGAATTACTTTGATTTTCTGCATTTCTCTTCTCGAGCAAAGCCACATTTGATACTCTCCAGTCCTCTGGGAATCACACCTGTTGCCAGCGGCAACACAAAAAAATCTTTTTTTTGACCTCACTTGCTTATTTCAATACTCTTGAATATATGCCATCAGGCCCTGGGAACTTGCTTAATGCTTTTCAGAAGAGCCAGCACCTCCATGTCAATGTCAAAGTGTCCCAGCCTCTTTGAACACCCCACTCTGCCTTCACTCATTCTCAGTAAATAGCAACACTAAGTATTCATTAAGAACCACTGAAGAGTTAGTCTTGTTTTAAAATAGCGAATACACAAAAAGATATTGTGCAGGACCAACTGAAGATAGGTATCCAGCTGAAATGAATAGGAGAAGTACAAGATCAGAGGGTGGCAAATATTATTCCTTTATTCAAGAAAGGTAATAAGGATAATCCCAGGAATTATAGGGTAGTGGGTTTTACAGTATGTCTGTGGAGGGCAGACTATTGGAGAGAATTCTTAGAGATGGGACTTACAAGCATTTGGAGAATCATAGTCTGCTTAGAATAGTCAACATGGCTTTGTGAGGGGAAGGTCATGCTTGTAAGGATGTGGCAAAGCACAATGATGAAAGTAGAACAGTGGATGCGTGTATATGATTTAGTAAGGCATTTGATACTCTTGGTACACAGAAGGCAGAGGAGGGTTATCGATGTAGCACATTCTGCCTGGAGGTCAGTAACCACAGGGACCTTTTCTGGGATACAGTTCTGGATGTCTTTTTTCTTTCAATAAAGGACTTAAATGAGTGTTTGCAGATGACATGGTTAGTGGTGTTTTGGCTGGTGTAGAAGGTCCTGGTAGATTACAACAGACACAGATGCACAGAGCTGGGCTCAAAAATGACAAATGGTATTCAGTCTGGACAAGTGAGAAGTGATTCACTTTGGGAGGTCAAGCTTGATGGGCAAGTGCAGGATTCTTAACTGTGGGAAATCAGAGGGCTCTTGGGGTCCACATTCATATATCCCAGAGTAAGTTAATATGTCAATTAAGGTGTATGGTGTGTTCACTTACTTTAGGGATCGAGTTCAAGACCCACGAAGTAATGTTGCAGCTCTATAAAACTCTAGTTACACAACATTTGGACTATTTCAGCTCTGGTCTCCTCATTATAGGAAAGACGTGGAATATTTAGAGTTCAGAGGAGATTTATCATGATGTTGCCTTGACCAGAGAGCACTGAGCAAGCCAGTGCTTTTCTCATTGGAGAGAAGCACGAGGTGCGACTTGATAGAGATGTACAAGATAAGAGATAGAGCGGAAACTAGAGACTTTTCCCCATGGCAGAAATGACTAATATGAGGGGGTATAGCTTTCAAATGTTTGGAGGAAAGTGGGGGTGGGTGGGGAGGAAGGAATAGCAGGGTAGATCTATTTTTTAAAAACAGAGTGGTAGGTGTGTGGAATGCACTGCTATGGGCAGTGGTAGAGGCAGATGACAGATACATTCAGGACACTGACATAAATGAAAGAAAAATAGAGGGTTATGTGGAAGTGAACGGTTAGATTGATCTTGAAGTTAAAAGGCCGACTCAACATTGTGGGCCAAAAGGCCTGTACTGTGCAATCAGACCTGTTGGTTTAGTTATAATGGGAAGAGTTGTACACGAGGGCAGTCAGCAGAACATTCTGCGATTTAATATTACTAATAGCAGGATTTGGATTAAAAAGTCAGATGAAATGCATTGTTACCTGGTCAACCACTAGAGTCTTAGGATTCTCCCAGTAGTTTCAATGCCAGAAGCAGCTCCAGAATGTCTTCCTTTGTATAGTTTTGACTGAGCAAGTTTTGTAAGATTTTAATTCAATAGATTTTTCCCCCATTTGGATAATGACTAAGTATTAGATGGTTATAAATCAAATACCAAGTGAATTCACAATTGAAAAGAGAATTTTACTTCAATCACTTCCATATGCAGGTACAATCTCTACATTTGCTGTTTCTTTCACGGTACCCGAGAGGTGACACTTTGCAGGTCGAGCGGCCACAGTTCATACGAGATTTATCTTCTTAAATTTGAAAACTGCTAAGGAAACTTCTGCAGTAAGCACTGTACTTTAAAGATATTTACATGAATTAACGTTACTAAGAACCTACCAGCCAACTCTGATCAGAAAACCCAGAAGGTAAACACAACTGCTGCATACACCAGAGAGACCGCCATGGTCTCAGAAAAATGTGGATGCAGGGCAGAACTTTGGATAAGCATAGTCTTCAGGTTCCCCTCCCTAACATCCTCCTGGCTAATTGTAGTCATTAGAAAACAAGACTGAAGACCTCAGAACAAGATTGCTTTATCAGAGGAACATGAGGGACTGCTGTGTATTCTGTTTCACAGAGACATGGCTCCCTCCCAATGCTTCTCACACAGCACTCCAGCCTGAGATTTTTAATGATCCAGCACATGGACCAGATGACAGGATCGGGTAAGAAAAAAAAAGCATCACCATCTGTTTCATGATAAACGCATCATGGTGGTCTTGTCCCATTCCATTCCTCTGACCCAGAACTCCTGGCAGCAATTGTTGAGGGAATATCTGAGATAGGATGCAAACAAATTTGTCCAGGGTTTAACATTAAGTGCTGTCTAAGAGGGGAATAAATGCTAATTAAATCTTAGCTGATCCATCTGGATGAGAGCAAATAGAGGAAGGTGAAGAGATATGAAAAAAAGGAATAAGGAATTACAGAATATTACAGTTGAAGGCAACACTGCATCATGACTGCTCAGGTTAGAGATTTGCCTTTACAGAATTCTCAAATCACTACCCAAAAATTTGAGACAATAGAAGTCAGGGAGTCTCAAGGACTCTAACAAGCTGAAATGGAAGATCAAACACAAGGAAATCTGCAGATGCTAGAAATTCAAACAACACACACAAAATGCTGGTAGAACACAGCAGGCTAGGCAGCATCTATAGGGAGAAGCACTGTCGACGTTTTGGGCCGCGACCCTTCGTCAGTGCTTCTCCCTATAGATGCTGCCTGGCCTGCTGTGTTCCACCAGCATTTTGTGTGTGTTGTTTGAAATGGAAGATGAAGCTTTGTCCTTCGAGCTTACATGGGGCTTTGATGGAACAGGGCAGGCGAGACACCTCAGAGTAGGGTGTTGAATCAAACTGACAGGCAAGGAGTCTATTATAACCATCCAATGCAAGTTCATTTCAAACATGCTAATTCAGTATCAGTAGAAATCGTCCTTTAGACAAGCTATTTGAACACGCTTGAGATTTATTTTAAGCTCCAGGTAAATACTCACTTCATTTACAGTATTCTGATTCTTTGTCGAAGCAGGTAAACTTCGGTTCAAAACCTGCGGGGGAAAGATAAAGCAACATTTTATAAAAAGACATGTAATGTTTAAACACTTCCAATGAAAGAGAAAACTACCTCGGTAGCGCAAGTATCCGGTTCCGACTCTGTACTCGATTCTACTTTACACTTCTCCTAAAGGCAAAAAGAAAGTGTTACTTTTCAATATTCTCAAAATTAGCTTTTAAATAAATACTTTCTAAACTTACCTTGTATTTAGTTGTCAGTACTTCCATGCAGTCTGGAGATCTGTGTACATTCATGCCATCAACAGGTTCTGAAATCCCATGAGTTTAAATATGTTAGTTACCTTTTAACAGTTAGGCCGATTTGGACTTGGCCAAGCAAAGCAAACACATTAAATACACAAATCTTATTGCATTAAACCTCCTTTGTGCCAGCATTAGAGACAATGCCTTTGTCTGTCGAAGCTTTTACCTCTGGCATTCCCTCCTCAAACTACTAATCACTTAGTTCCCTCCTTTCCCTTAAACTTCCCCAATCGTCTTCCCGTAGCTCATCACGTTTTGTTTGGTAGTCTCCTAAAAACTTAAAACGTAGGTTAGGCCACATCCTTAAGGTTGTTATAGCTGGGAGCGATGATGGGAACAAGCTCCTTCTGTTAAATGTTTCTCAAATAGCGTCTGACCACCAGTTCCAGGCTCATCTACCAAGGCCAGTGGAACTGTTTCTAGGGCAAGAGAAGGGCAAAGGCGGGTTATCGATGCCTTAAAACCAGTCCTTTCAGGCAGATGGGGCTTATCAACCATGGTTTCATCAAGGAGAAGGAAAACTTTGATCTCAAACTTATGCTGCTTTGGGGCTGTACCTGTCGTGGTTTTTCGTGCCCCACAAACGACCAGGAGACGCAGAAGATTCTTCAAGAAGGGTTAAACTTTAATTTGCAAATCAAAGCTGAGACATTCACTGAGCTAGTCGCTGATTGCCCACCGATCCTTGTACATAGCATTTTTTATAGCAATCTCCTGGTTTAGTTGCATTAGCATATCTAATCAGTCTACAGTTGCGTATCACAAGTACATCCACCACTATTGTTTCTACCCATTGACTTAATCATGTTCTAATCTGCATCTCTTAGCTACCTCTCATTAACATACCATTGTCTTCTACATTCTTAAGATTTCATTCTCCTACTAAATTGGATACATGCATAGCAAATAGCAAGTTCAAAGCTGACTACATAGTTTTGGTTACACAGCAAACAATGCAACTTTTATACTCCAATATATTCCCCCCTTGGACTGTTTATTTCTATGGTATAACCAATACTCCTCATACTCCTTTTCCTCTCTCAAGTATTTCATCCGTTCAATCTCTTTCATTTCTCTCTTTGCCTGTTCCACGGCTGAGTGTGGAAAGAGCAGGGGCTCAATTGATAGTGCGAGAAGACAAGAAGGATAATGTCTTTTGAATAGGAGACATCGCAGATATATATTGGAGTATAAAAGTTGCATTGTTTGCTGTGTAACCAAAACTATGTAGTCAGCTTTGAACCTGCTATTTGCTATGCATGTATCCAATTTAGTAGGAGAATGAAATCTTAAGAATGTAGAAGACAATGGTGTGTTAATGAGAGGTAGCTAAGAGATGCAGATTAGAACATGATTAAGTCAATGGGTAGAAACAATAGTGGTGGATGTACTTGTGATACGCAACTGTAGACCGATTGGATATGCTAATGCAACTAAACCAGGAGATTGCTATAAAAAATGCTATGTACAAGGATCTGGCAGGGGGCAGGGGGCGTGGGGCGTGGGGGGGCGAGGGAGGGCAATCAGCGACTAGCTCAATGACTGTCTCAGCTTTGATTTGCAAAGTTTAACCCTCCTTGAAGAATCTTCTGCGTCTCCTGGTCGTTTGTGGGGCACAAGAAACCACGACAAAATTGGCGACCGCGGCAGGACCGGTAAGAGACCCGCGGAAAGGAAACGGCAGATTGGGGACGCTTCCCAGTCCTCTAGGGACCCCCACAAGGCTAACAGAATTAAGAGTGCACCCAAACAAAAGGTAGCGCTTTTTGCGACAATTTGGACTAAGAATTCTGTTGGTTTTGGGGAGGTCTTGGAGTCTCAGAAGTGTGGAACCACTGCCGAAGGGTCTCTCCGGTCCAAAGAATCTGGCAAAATTGGGGGTTAACAGGAGGCTCAGAGGATTGATCAAGAACACTGCAGTGAGGGTAAGTACAAATAAGTTAATAGGAAGTTAAGAAAAATTCCACGTGGTGTTGGTAAGTCCCTGTGGATACCGCTTCGTATAAAACGAAGGTCTGAACGGGCAGGGAAAGGGAAAAAGAGAAAATCCTCGAGGATACCGCCTTAAGAGATAAGGATCTGAATAGACGAGGTGCAAAGAGAAAATCCCTGTGGATACCGCTTCGTATGAAACGAAGGTCTGAATGGGCAGGGAAAGGAAAATAGAGAAAATCCTCGAGGATACCGCCTTAAGAGATAAGGGTCTGAATAGACGAGGTGCAAAGAGAAAGTTCTGTGGGTACCACTCTGAATAGAGGTCTGTATGGGCAGAACAGAATAGGAAACAAGGACAGTCTAATATATAGTTTAAAGCGCTGGTAGATAGACGATAGACTAGGCATAGAATTAGAGTAAATAATATTATCCAGTAAACAAACTGTGAATCTCTGAAATACCTTAAAAAGAGAGAATAACATGACAGGTAAAGGAACGGCAGCAGAGATTCTGAGCAAAAAAATCCCGGTAAATAAATATGAGATCACAAAAACTTCAGAAAAATGGGAAAAGAGAACCAAAAACCTGATCACAAAATGGCCAAGAGAAGTTTGATGTAAGCTTGTGCGAAGAAATGGAGGCACTAATTAAAAATTACAAACCAAAAGATAAATCTAAGAAGAGGGCAAAAAAGAGAACGAGAAATGGAAGTGCTAAAACTCTTCAGAACAGAGGGAGAGAGGCTGAGGAGGACAGGTAGAATAATGATTACAAGTGAGGAAGACACTAAGGTGCTGGAGAAACAGCCTGTTAGAGAGAAAGAAAGGTACAGTGAGAAGTTGGCTTCAGCTCCGTACCCGGATGTGAAAGAAACTGAAAAGCCCCCTCCCTATAATGAGGAAGGAACCCCTAAGCAGTGCCCCCTGCTGACGGGAACAGTCAGGGAGAAGTACAAGTTTGGGATAATGAGGAGGAAAAAAGACAATACGAGAAGGAATAAGCGGCGATATGGAAGGAGATACAGGCAGAAAGGATAAAGGTGGAACAGGCAAAGAGAAAATGAAAGAAGAGATTGAATGGATGAAATACTTGAGGAAAAGGAGTATGAGGAGTATCGGTTATACCATAGAAATAAACAGACTAGAAAAGAAAGTGGCTCATCAGGGCAGGAAGAGATGAGGCATTCAAGAGGAAGTGGGAAAAAGATAGGAGATGAGAGTCTTGGAGAAACACAAGAGAGAAGGGAATCAAGCACGAGTAAGGATCATGAGGAGTCCCTGCCACAGGTGTACAGACACGGACAGGAAGAAAGAGAAGGTGACTCATTGGAGGAGCAAGAGTTAAGTGGAGAGAGAGAGAGCATATGAGAATTTGTGGGGAAGAGGTAGGAGGCAGAAGCCTAGAAGAGCAGAAGGAGGCGGTAGGGAAGTGACTTGCGGAAGTAGAGAGAGAGAGCTAGATAAGTTACTGAGAGGGGATTGCCAGAGGAGATGCGAAAAATACTCCAGGGGCCAACCAAGTATTGAATCAGGACAGAAAGGAAGGACTCCACAGGGAGACAGAGGGAAGAAGAGGACCCCGGAGAAATTTGTGTGGGAGGCAGTAAAGACATACCCTGAGACAGATGGGGAGTCAGGTGAGGAGGAGAGCCAGGGTAGGTGGGAAGAAGGATGAAGAATGATGCCGTTGTTAAAGGATCAGGACAAGTGCAGTATATCCCTTGGGGATCCCAGGACCTAGAAGGGCTGGAAAACAGTCTGCCCAATCTACATGAAGGAGCAGGGAAATGGATTTGAGCCTTTGAAGAAGAAACGGCGGGACGATTATTGGCTATGGGAGATTTGAAGGCACTATTGATAAGGTTGATGGGAACCTCCAAATTTAACAAACTAATGGAAATGGCTGGCATAGTAAACTCGAACGACCCGAGAACTGATGGAGACAGGTTTGACAGAGTGAGGCAGAGGGTATGGCAAAGTGGACCCCAAAGCCTTACAGGGGGATCCACTGGGAGACACTGAAAACCCAGCAGCCTACGTAGAAAACCAGTTGAAAAGGTGGAGACTAGAGACTGAGCAAGAGGTGGAAAATAGCTTATTTATCACCACACTGTTCCGACATAGCATTTTGGATGCAATGCCTCCGCAAGTAAAATCCAAACTGGAGGAAGTGGTTGGGCTGACATCAATGACCCCACAAGAATTTAGAGACCATGTAGTCCATGCGGTTGAGAAATACCGGAAAGACAAATGAAGGTTGGCTGAGCAGCAGGAAGAGGTGCAAAGAAAGTTAATACAAATGCAGCTCGAAGAACTCAAAAAGGAAAAAGAGAAAAGCAAAAAGATGCTGCCAGCAACCACCGGTCCGAGTACAGCCATCGAACTGGATAAAGCACCGCTATATGGAGGGACCGATCATACTGTAAGACAAGGGCCGGAAAACCCCATGCCAATAATCAACGTCTTTGGAGGAGCATTCCCACAAATGCCCCATCAGGAACAGACTAAATTCAAACAGCCCAGACAGGACTGGAAGTCCCAAGGAGGGGGACAGAGGAGACCAGTGAGGAAATGGGGAAAGAGAGATAGAGAGATTGTGCTGGGGATGTAATCAGCCAGGTCACATGAGAAGAGATTGTCTGTTTACACCATGGCCTGTCACACACCAGCAGGAACCGATAAGAAGGGAACTAAAGTTTAGCCAAGGGCCAGCCCCCACAGGCCCAAGGGGACCTGTGAACCCCTATGCGAGGTATTAGGGGTGCCTCGAGAACTCGAGTGAGAAGGGACATTACCCAATGATAACAAGGGAGGCAGATGAGAAACCCATTGTTCAGGTTATGTTAGAAGGGCAACTGACACCAATGATGATAGATCTGGAGCCACGTACACTTGTGTACAGCCACAGTATGCCCTTCACCTTCCCATGTCAGGAAAGATTATTAAGACGGTAGGGTTATCGGGGAAAACACAGTTGACCCAGTGCATGGCTCCAGTGTGGTTGAGAATGGGAAATAAAGGAATTGTTTTGCCGGTGCTAGTATCTAAAGGAACTCCGATTAATTTGTTAGGCAGAGATGCCTTATTGAAACTGGAATTAAAATTAGAATGCACCAGAAATGGGCTGAGTGTGGAACGAGCAGGGGCTCAATTGATAGTGCGAGAAGACAAGAAGGCTAATGTCTTTTGGATAGGAGACATCGCAGATCAGATTCAGGAAACCTGGGAAAAATGGAAAAAGGGCGTGCAGGCTATATTACCCAGGGTTGTAATGCCCAAATCTGAGCTACATTGTACAGTGATTTTTGACGAGACTCAGAACAGGGAGTTAGAGGAGAGATGGCACCTGGAGGCACGTACCCAACAGCACCTGGAAGGGGAGGCTGTGATATTCGGAAAGCAAGGAGCAGCTTTACAAGTTAAGTGGAACACCTTTTTAGAAAAATGGTACAGGATACCGGAGGCTGCGCCCCACGTAACGTTGTTGATAAACAAGGGATATCAGTCTAAAGACTTAGGACCTTTAGTTAAGAGTGCTGAAACCGTAACAGTGTGGAGGAAAATCACGCCAGAGGTGTGGATATCAGAAGACAACAATTGCATTAAAATAATGGTAAGTGTAGATATGGTAGGGACAGTGAGAGGTCGAAATAACTCCCCAACCACACATGCCATTGCTGGGAAAGGAAAGAGGCCAGCAGAAAGATAAAAGGTTAGATGAGTTGCCATCTATTCTGTGGTCACAGCACGACATGGACGTAGGGAAAATAAAAACAGCTAGTCCGGTGGAAATAAGGCTGAAAAGGGGAGCAATTCCACCCAGGAGACCACAATACCCTCTAAGACCAGAAGCAGAAGAGGGAATAGCATCAACAGTGCAGGGGTTGCTTGAAATAGGAGTGCTTAAAAGAACTAACAGTCCATGCAATACCCCGTTGCTGCCAGTCTTAAAAGCAGATAAATCTAAGTGGAGATTCGTGCATGATTTGCGAGCGGTAAATGATGTGATAGAGGACTGGCCAGCGGTAGTCCCCAACCCACACACGCTTTTCACTAATGTTCCACCAGAAGCAAGTTACTTTTCAGTGATTGATTTGTGTTTGGCTTTCTTCAGCATTCCTCTGGCCAAGCAGTGTCAGTATCTGTTTGCATTTACTTAGAGGTGCTCAGTAGACCTATACCAGAATGCCACAAGGGTTTAAACATTCACCACATGTTTTTAATCAGGTGTTGAAGGCAGGCCTAGAGGGCATACCATTGGAAAGTACATTGTTACAGTATGTGGATGACCTGTTGATTTGCTCCCACAGTAAGGACACAGTAAACTAACGAAGATGGGAGTAGACTCTCACATGGTGGATTGGATAGTGGACTACTTGACAGATAGACCTCAGTATGTGCGGTTGGGAGACTGTAGGTCTGACACGGTGGTCAGCAGCACAGGAGCGCCGCAGGGAACCGTACTCTCTCCGGTCCTGTTCACCCTGTACACATCAGACTTCCAATATAACTCGGAGTCCTGCCATTTACAGAAGTTCGCTGATGACACGGCCATAGTGGGGTGTGTCAGGAGTGGACAGGAGGAGGAGTATAGGAAACTGATACAGGACTTTGTGATATGGTGCAACTCAAACTACCTGCGTCTCAATATCACCAAGACCAAGGAGATGGTGGTGGACTTTAGGAGATCTAGGCCTCATATGGAGCCAGTGATCATTAATGGAGAATGTGTGGAGCAGGTTAAGACCTACAAGTATCTGGGAGTACAGTTAGACGAGAAGCTAGACTGGACTGCCAACACAGATGCCTTGTGCAGGAAGGCACAGAGTCGACTGTACTTACTAAGAAGGTTGGCGTCATTCAATGTCTGTAGTGAGATGCTGAAGATGTTCTATAGGTCAGTTGTGGAGAGCGCCCTCTTCTTTGTGGTGGCGTGTTGGGAAGGAAGCATTAAGAAGAGGGACACCTCACGTCTTAATAAGCTGGTAAGGAAGGCGGGCTCTGTCGTGGGCAAAGTACTGGAGAGTTTAACATCGGTAGCTGAGCGAAGGGCGCTGAGTAGGCTACGGTCAATTATGGAAAACTCTGAACATCCTCTACATAGCACCATCCAGAGACAGAGAAGCAGTTTCAGCGACAGGTTACTATCGATGCAATGCTCCTCAGACAGGATGAAGAGGTCAATACTCCCCAATGCCATTAGGCTTTACAATTCAACCGCCAGGACTTAAGAACTTTTTAAAAGCTATTATTAATGCTTTTTGAGATAGTGATTTAGATGCATATCATATTTTTTTTACTGAGTTAAGTATTGTATGTTATTAGTTTTGCTACAACAAGTGTATGGGACATTGGAAAAAAAGTTGAATTTCCCCATGGGGATGAATAAAGTATCTATCTATCTATCTAAGGAACAGTGTGAGCAGGACACTATAACTCTGTTAGAGAAGCTGGCGCACAGAGGACAAAGTATCCAAAAAGAAACTGCAATTTTGCACGCAGCAAGTGGAATACTTAGGCAGGGTAATATCCAAGGGAGTGAAGGCGATAGCACCAGATCAGATTGAGGCAATAACTAAGGCCCCAAAACCCCAGACTGTAGGGCAGATGACGTTTTTGGGAATGGCAGGGTACAGCTCAGATTGGATAGGAGAATGTGCTGAGATTGTGGCACCTTTGAGAAAGATAATGAAAGAAGCAGGACATACAAATCTGAAGAACGGCTTACAGTGGAATGAAGAGGCAGAGATACCTTTCAATACTATTAAGCAGGAATTGCAGTCAACACCAGCATTAGCTTTGCCTGACTACGAGAAGGTTTTTCATTTGTATGTATCCAACCGACAGGAGGGTTATGTCACAGCGGTTCTAACACAAGAGACAGGCACAGGAAAAGCAAAGCAGCCAATAGCATACTACAGTACGAGACTAGGTGAGGTGACTCAGGGGTATCCACCCTGTTATCAGGGATTGGCGGCGCTGTACTATGCATATGGAAAGGCATCATCTGTAACCCTGGGCTATCCTGTAACTCTGTACACACACCACAAAGTAGCAGAATTGCTGGAAAAAGGGAAATTTGTGCTGACGCCAGCCAGGATAGCAGCGTATCAGATGCTATTGACATTTCCAGACATAACTATACAGAGATGCACTACCAGTAATATAGCCGATTTTGTCCCTTTGGGCTATGAAGGAGAACCCCATGATTGTGTAGGGAAGACAATGGCATTTGCCAAATTGAGAGCAGATTTATGGTCAGAACCACTAGAGGATGTAGATAAAAAGGTTCTGTTCGTAGATGGCTCTTGTTATAGGGATTATGATGGAAATAATGCAGGGTTCTCAGTAGTGCAGCAGGATCAGTCGAGCTATAAGCTTATTAGGATGGAGTCCTGTCGCCAACCGTGTTCCGCCCAACTAGCAGAAATCAAAGCCCTGACAGCTGCGTGTGAAATGATGGAAGGTGAGAAAGTAGACATCTGTACTGATTCGGCATATGCTCATGGAGTATGCCATTTGTTCGGGGCAGTGTGGAAACAGAGGTTTTAAAAAAAAAGTAGCGGAGATCCCATACAAAATTGTCAGCAAATTCTAGACTTAATAAAAGCCATAATGAAACCTAAAGCATTGGCTATAGTAAAATGCCAGGCACATAAAAAGGGAAAGGATGTAATAACAAAGGGAAATCAAGCTGCGGACGAGGCAGCCAGAAAAGCGTCTGGATGTACATCAGCTGTCATTGACCCCCAGGTAAGCCTAGCTCCAGAACATGAGGTAGAGGACCTAATTGAAATACAAGGCAATTTTGGCAGAACAGACAATGTGGAGACGAAGGGGGGACCAAGCAGAACCCGGAAGGTTTGTGGAGCACGGAAGACGGTTTGTTGGTAGCGCCCACCCCTCTACTGACGATTCTGATTTCAGAAGCGCATGGTATTGACCATTGTGCAAGGGGGGAAGTGATAAAGAAAATAAAGGATGGTTTTTGGTCACCTTATTTACAGGCTTCAGTGGACTTTGTCTTGTCACAGTGCGAGGTATGCGCACAGAATGCAGGGTTCGGACATCAGTTCTTTGACTGGTTAGAAAGTAGACTCGGAGGATGGGGAGCATGGCTGACTAAAATGGCAATAACTGTCAGTAATGTATTGTTGAGCTGTGCGCTTGTGCTGTGCTGTTTTCTTCCTTGTCTCAAGTCTCTTGTAGTGCGTGTTGCAACCAAACAATTTCCAATGCTCGTGGCAATTACTGAAGCAAGCTTAGTGGAGAAAGAAACACCGAAAATGTATCGTTACAGCCTACAACACCTGCAGGATGAACAAGAGCAAAACAACAGTGTGGGAGTAGATTGTAAGGGCTTCTGAGTTTTTTTTCCCTGTCTCAGGTACAGAGGGACAGGTTTTTGGCTCAGCGGTCCAGGGTAACAGGGAAAGAATACTTTGAGGTCTTGGCGCTGAAAAATTATAGTTTAACCCGAGATTTGGGAATAAGTGCTTGAATTTATTGGGGCTTTTGTGCGCGGACTCTTAGTCTTCTTTCTCTGTGTGAGACCCTATGGATCAAAGGGGGGATATATTGGAGTATAAAAGTTGCAACTATGTAGTCAGCTTTGAACTTGCTATTTGCTATGCAGGTATCCAATTAGTAGGAGAATGAAATCTTAAGAATGTAGAAGACAATGGTGTGTTAATGAGAGGTAGCTAAGAGATGTAGATTAGAACATGATTAAGTCAATGGGTAGAAACAATAGTGGCGGATGTACTTGCGATACGCAACTGTAGACCGATTGGATATGCTAATGCAACTAAACCAGGAGATTGCTATAAAAAAATGCTATGCACAAGGATCGGTGGGCAATCAGCGACTAGCTCAGTGACTGTCTCAGCTTTGATTTGCAAATTAAAGTTTAACCCTTCTTGAAGAATCTTCTGCATCTCCTGGTCGTTTGTGGGGCACGAGAAACCACGACATGCCCACCAATGGGGAAGACTTCGGGAATAAACCCCGAGGAAAAGAATCCCTGAAGGCGCCCTGCGTCGCTGCGGGTTCCTGCCTTTGGATGCGTGGAGAGGGGAACAGTTTACTCTCCGTATCGTACTGCCCAGGCTTGTGTATCTAGACAGCCAGGACACAATATCCATGGTCGATCCTGACCGACAGAGATCTACTGCTGTGCTCGGTACTTCTGCCGCTAAACAATACATTTCGCGATAATAAACCTGAACTGATCATTCCCAGCATTAACCCTGACCGACGATCGAAGGCCTCAATAAAATTATCAGCTGTAAGCACCTAGGACAGGTGTCGGCACTTAACTATAATTATATTTAAATCAGCAAGTCATTACATCAGTCGTGTTTATCCCATAGTTTAGCTTCGTAATTTAATTCTAATTCTTCCCAGGTGGAGCACAGTATCGCGTATTACTAAAAATTTCCAAAACGCGACTCAGCGTTATTGCTGGTATCGTCCAATTTATTATCTGAAAACAAAGCTGAATCACTTGGACCAGATGTTCAAGACTCCGAGCTGGGGTTTGGGTTAAAGGGGAGAGACTGTCTACAAGGTTCAGCGATAAGTTCTGACCAGCTTGTGTCCGCTCGTCAGGCTATAAATAAAACCTAAATAAACGTTTCCCCGTGGAAATCCTACAATAGTCGACATTAATCCTTCTGATATTTTATCATGGTAGAAACTATATGGGGAGAAAGACATAATATTTAAAGTACATTTCTGCAGGTGATAATAACCGTGAAGTCTGCAGCCTCTCGAAATGGTCTATGTATAGCCGACGGGAATGTTACAAATAGACGACGTAGGCAGGGGTGTCAAACTCATTTTAGATCACGGACCGGATTGAGCAAAATGCAGCTTCATGCGGGCCGGATCAGTCGGACACGTGTGAACGCAGCTTTCGTTGCCTCCGTTTTTTCAGCCTGCTCTCATGTGTCTCAGTCTCTGCTATAACTACAAAGTGTTTCACTTTACAAATTCCGTTTCTTATGAAGAAGACTGCCGAATAAACACTAAAAACCCTGAAAACCTGGTACCTGAATAAACTCAGCATTAGCCATATCATACGCCATAGGCGCTTCGATTACTGGGGCCAGCTTTAATAGTAATTAGATATTATCTCGCGGGCCAAAGATAATTCCACCACGGGCCGGATTTGGCCCGCGGGCCTTGAGTTTGACATATAGGAGTCGTAGAGAGATAGAAAAAAGTTACAACGACACCAGACGAGATTCTGCAGATGCTGGATATCTTGAGCAACACACACACTCAATGTTGGAGGAACTCAGCAAGCCAGGTAGCATCTACGGAAACAGTACGTTCGGCGTTTCTGCCCGGGACCCCTCTCCTCGGCTGGAGCCCTACTCGGCCCGAAACATCCATAGTACTCTTCTCCATAGATGCTGACTATCCTGCCTATTTCCTTCATCATTTTGTGTGCGTCGCATGGATTTCCAGCATCTGCAGATTTTATCTTGTTTGTGATAGGAACTCAGCAGGTCGGGTAACATTGATAGAAGGAAATGAACAGTCAGCGTTTTGGGCTGAGACCCTCCATCGGGACTCGTTAAGATGTTGCCTGATTTGCTGCGTTTCTCCTGCATCTTGTATGTATTGCGCAAGATAAACGGCATGTATTCTTTTGTTTTAAACTCGGTCCATTTTATTGTATGTTTACCGGTTTACTGCATTTTACCGTATTGTTCGATCCACACGATAAATAATCTTGTACTTACCTTGAGCACAACAACGAAGGCACCTTTTCTTTTTCCTCTTTCCTGGCATGGTCGGTGAATCTCCTTCAATGACCAGATATCAAACAGAAATCGCCCAACACTTTAACTCTCGAGGGCACTAATTTCCATTTACCCCACCTGGAAGCTGTTGATAATCAGAGGTGATCTGGCCTCTCCACTGACAAATGGGAGAACCACATTCGCCGAGCACTGACACAGAAGCGACCAGAAAATTCATTATTGCTCCAAAAACACCTTGGCATTTCCATTATTTTAAATGAACACTGGGCGCTTTTAGTTCCCACTTCCATCTTCGTTTTCCTCGGAGGAATCCGAGTTCTCGCTTTAATCGAAGTGAGGTGGAGATATTTAAATTTCAAAACTTGAAAATAATAATGAATATTTAAAACAATAGGTTCCCAAAAACTGCCAATAGAAGTTTCTGTAATCAGAATCAGGTTTATTATCAACGGCATGTGTCATGAAATTTGATAACTTAGCAGCAGCAGTTCAATGCCATACATGATATAGAAGAAAAAATAAATAATTAATTAAATCGATTACAGTATATGTATATTGAATAGATTAAAATTGTGCAAAAAATAAATAATATACATTTAATAAGTGAGGTTGTGTCCAAGAGTTCAATGTCCATTTAGGAATTGGATGGCAGAGGGGAAGAAGCTGTTCCTGAATCGCTGAGTGCGTGCCTTCGGGCTTCTGTACCTCCTTCCTGATGGTAACAGTGAGAAAAGGGCATGCCCTGGGTGCTGGAGGTCCTTAATAATGGACGCTGCCTTTCTGAGACACCACTCCCTAAAGATGTCCTGGGTACTTTGTAGGCTAGTACCCAAGATGGAGTTGACTAGATTTACAACCCAACTTACAACCTTCTGCAGCTTCTTTCGGTCCCGTGCAGTAGCCCCTCCATATCAGACAGTGATGCAGCCTGTCAGAATGCTCTCCACGTTACAACTATAAAAGCTTTTCAGTGTACTTGTTGACATACCAAATCTCTTCAAACTCCTGATAAAGTATAGCCGCTGTCTTGCCTTCTTTATGACTACATCGATATGTTGGGACCAGGTTAGATCCTCAGATCTTGACACCCAGGAACTTGAAGCTGCTCACTCTCTTCACTTCTGACCCCTCTATGAGGATTGGTATGTGTTCCTTCGTCTTACCCTTCCTGAAGTTCACAATCGTCTTACCCTTCCTGAAGTTCACAATCGTCTTACTGATGTTGAGTGCCAGGTTGCCCTTGGAGGGATCAGAAACAGTATTTAAAATATTCCTCTGATTCTTTG
This sequence comes from Hemitrygon akajei, assembly GCF_048418815.1. Taxonomy (NCBI): domain Eukaryota; kingdom Metazoa; phylum Chordata; class Chondrichthyes; order Myliobatiformes; family Dasyatidae; genus Hemitrygon; species Hemitrygon akajei. The sequence continues at coordinate 41,252,600 of NC_133126.1, read as the reverse complement.
TTCAATAAATTGTTATGTTCCCAGTAACCGGGTGACTTACCAGCAAAGATAGAGAGGTCCGCTGAAGTCTGATGGTACTATTTTCAAACGTTTTTTATTTATAAAGGGGCACAAATGTATGGTTAATACAAAACATTCAGATCATATACGTCGTCAAAACTCAATCTAAAACACAGGTATAGTAATAATCAATCAGAAATAAGCTCTATCGTTGTCTAGGGGATAATACTGAGTCCAATGGAATATAACAGTCGCTCATAAATCTTCAGGCTTTTCCGTTTGGGAACCGCTGGCATTTCACGTGTTGGAGAGAGAGGATTGGTGAGAAAAAGGAACACTTGCCCATCGTCTTTGCGAAGCAAATCCCAGTTGTTAGTTAAAACGGTTTTCCTTTGGTTTCAGCCACAGACTCCCGATCCGGAATCTAACGCACGTGGCTTCCTTCAAAATGGCTTCCCGCTCCGACGGGAAGCACTATCGTGTCTTCTTCGTGTGTCTCCTTGGTGCGTCTGAGGGGCCGCCTCGGCAGCCCACCTTTTTATCGGGACTTGCAGGGTTATAGCTGTCAATCAGGGTGGGGTGTGGCAATCTTTCCCCATCACCCAGCCCATGTTGCCCTGAGGGTTTGCACGTAGTCCAGTCCCCATTTCACAAAGGTGTCTCCAAGAGACAATGGCTATGTCCATGGCTTTTGTCTGGCTGAGAGGCCAGACCACATTCCAAACCTTAAGGCTTCTCTCTCTCTCTTGCGATTCTCACAAAGGAAGGGGCTGGGGTCATAACAAAATCAATTTAAAAAGGATGTTGAATTGAATTGAATTGACTTTATTACTTACATCCTTCATTTGCATGTGGAGTAAAAATCTTTACGTCTCCGTCTCAATGTGCAATGTATAGTAATTTATAATAAATAGTATGTACAACAGGATGGTCAATATAACATAGAAATACAGTTGTGCTAGCATGAATTAATCCTGGGTGGAAGAAGCTGTCCCAGAGTCTGTTGGTCCTGGCTTTTATGCTGCGGTACCGTTTCCTGGATGGTAGCAGCTGGAACAGTTTGTGGCTGGGGTGACTCAGATCCCCAATGATCCTTCGGGCCCTTTTTACACACCTGTCTCTGTAAATGTCCTAAATAGTGGGAAGTTCACATCTACAGGTGTGCTGGGTTGTCCGCACTACTCTCTGCAGAGTCCTACGATTAAGGGAAGTACAGTTCTCACACCAAACAGTGATGCAGTGAGTCAGGATGCTCTCAATTGTTCACCTGTAGAAAGTTCTTAGGATTTGTACCCATACCAAACTTCTTCAACCATCTGAGGTGAAAGAGGTGCTGTTGTGCCTTTGTCACCACACAGCCGGTATGTACAGTCCACGTGAGATCCTCGGTGATGTTTATGCTGAGGAATTTAAAGCTCGTCACCCTCTCAAACCCAGATCCATTGATGTCAATAGGGGTTAGCCTGTCTCCATTCCTCCTGTAATCCACAACCAGCTCCTTTGTTTTTGTGACATTGAGGGAGAGGTTGTTTTCTTGACACCACTGTGTCAGGGTGATGACTTCTCCTCTGTAGGCTGCCTCATTGTTGTTTGAGATTAAGCCAATCAATGTAGTATCATCAGCAAATTTAATTAGCAGATTGGAACTGTGGGTGGCGACACAGTCATGGATATACAGAGAGTAAAGGAGGGGGCTTAGAACACAGCCTGAGGGGCACCTGTGTTGAGGGTTAGAGGTGAGGGAGCCCACTCTCACCACTGACAGGAAGTTCAGGATCCCGCTGCACAAAGCAGGGTGAAGCCCAAGGTCCCTGAGCTCTGATGTGTGGCAGCTCTCAGGCTGAAGTATCCACTCTTTATTATGGATGCTACCTTCTCGGTTCCTCCAGCGTTTCTTGAGTATTATTCCGGATTTCTAGCATCTGCAGGATCTATTGTGTGATGTATTAATGTAAATTACTGCATTATATATTTGAAAAATTTAAATAATGTGATGTTTCTGAGGCTAAAAAAATTGTTGCACGTCAGACAGTAGTTGAACTTCTGGTAAGTACCTCAAACTAGCTAATTTTTAAAGTTCAAAGTAAATTTATTAACAAAGTGCATATATGTCACCAGTACAACCTCGAGATTTGTTTTATGGTAACCTTGTACAATTACTGTACTATTAACCACTATCCTCCGCTGTTGTGTATTCTGCTTGATTATATATTCCAGGATCTAACTAGGTTCCTTCTTTTGTCATAGCAACATAAATATAACATTATGTAATTTTAATTAAAACTTTTGCAACATAAGCTTGATTCCAAAGCTACAGTGGAAGAAAAGCCTCAATAAATTACAAACTTAATGACTTCTACAGGGGAGAAAAAGTTTTTAAGTGAATTTTTTGCAAAAACTGTTTTTCTCAGAAAGTCACAATACCTAAGAGAGACAATTTCAGCTAACATGAGGTCAAGAAGCGATTCTAGGTGTTCACAGTTCCCTGTTATTCTGTATAACTGAGCTATTGTCCACAGATTTGTTCTTCCCTATCAGTCAGTGCAATTACTGCTTGTTTAGTTCATTTGGCATCATTTTTCAAGTTGCACTTTGAGGGACTGTCTGGAATTTGCAGTACTGTGCAAGGACAATTATTCTGTTGACATAAAATGAAGAGCAATGAGGAACAGCTGTTGCTGTTACTGAATATTCATATTTTTAAAGCTGCATCAACCTGTTCTAGTCTGTAATCTATTCTGAAAGGCCCCACAATCACAGAGAAAATCTTATCAATATTATTGGGACAAAAGCCCAGAAATCCACTTTATTTACACTGGTTTCTCATTAGTACAACAGTTAGCATCCCCAGCTGTCACAAGGGAGACATGGGTTCAATGCCCCAACAGGAAGACTATTTAATTTTTGCAATCCAGAGGGGATTAACACTACCATCCCTTCAAAACTATTCAATAAACTCCAAGACCTAGACCTCAATAACTTCCTGTGCAACTGAATCCTCGATTTTCTCACTTGCAGACACCATTCTGTTTGGATTGTCAACATCTCCTCCACAATCCCCACTCCTCCAGGTGCACCATAAGGTTTTGTGCTTAGCCCCCAGCTCTACTCGCATTATACTTATCATTATGAGGCTGGGTACAGCTCCAATGCCATATTTCAGTTTGCTGACTACAACACTTGCTGGCCAAATCAAAGGTGGTGACGAAGCAATGTATAGGAGGGAGTCTGAAAATCTGGCCGAATCAGCCAATCATGTGGCAGCAACTCAAAGCATGCGGGCATGGTTGAGAGGTTCAGTTGTTTCTCAAACTAAACATCAGAATGAGGAAGAAATGTAATCTAAGTGACTTTTGACCATGGGACGATTGTCGGTGCCAGACAGGGTGGTTTGAATATCTCAGAAGCTGCACGACTTTCACTGAAGTTTACAGCAACACAAATAACCACACGTTAAAACAGCGGTGTGCTGAAGAGCATCTGTGAATGCACATGTTGAACCTTGAAGTGAGTGGGCTACAGCAGTATAAGACCTAACAGAGTGACCCCTGGCAAAATGATCTCCCTGCTAAGTGAAGTAGGTTTATTCTGTCTACTCTGTTTCACTTTCATTATTTTATCAGCTTAACTTTGGAGTCAAAGTCATTCAGCCTGTTCTTCAGGTTCTTCAGCCTGTGCCAGCCATCACTATTATTATTATACTATTATTATCATTATTTATACTAATCTCACTTACCAGCGCTGGGTCTGTAGTCAACACTGCCTTGCTGATTTAAGTGCTTATCCAGATGCATCTTAAATGTTGTAAGAGTATCTGTCTCCACACTTACAGGCAGTGCATTTCATATTTAAAGTGTACTCTGGGTGAAAAAAATGCTTTCTTGAACCCCCTCTAAATCTCACGTTAAACCTATGCCCTTGACCCCTCTGCCTTGGGAGAAGTATCGACCTATGTCTCCTATAATTATGTTTAGGTTCACCTGCAGCCTCGTCTGCACCAAGGAAAACAAACTCAGTCCTTAAAACTGAAATGTTATATCCCAAGCAACATCCTCTGAGCCCTTGCAAGCACAGTCACGTTTTTCCTACAGTATGGTAAACAACCTGCTTTAAAAGTATATGCTCACTCTATCACAAACAAGAGAAAACCTGCTGATGCTGAAAATCCGAGCAACACAAGCAAAATACTGGAGGAACCCAGCAGGCCAGGCAGCAGCTAGGGAAAAAAGTACAGTCGACATTTCGGGCCAAAACCCTTCACTCTATCCATTCTTTCTTTCCTCAATCTACTTTTGTTTTCTTTTCAGTAACATGCTCATGACCAGAATTGTACTTTGTGACATCAGCTAAGACCAAACTGGCAGTTCATATCATTCTAGCATAATCTCCCCATTCTGATATTTTGTGACATTCCCAATAAAGAAATCTGCCATATATCACTCGTCATCCCATCACAAGTGAGACTTCAGGCATTACAGAGACCTGAGAGTGTGAGAAGACCAAATTCAACTGTAATTTGTATTGGATACTTGTAAGTAACATTCTTTCTTATTTCTCAATAGTAAAAGGTACATACCTGTTGCGATATGAGTACCAATACATTTTATACCTTGCATTAGAGTTACAGCGATTCAATTTATGGAAATTTGTCATTACAGAATTTTAAAATCACTACATAAAATTAGAATTGTAGAATAAAATTCACTGTCACAGAATATATGAAAAAAGTAAATGAATCAACACATTTAATTATTCCCAACTTGCGTTTCTTGACATTAAAGAAATCACAATTTTTTTTCTACAAGTGCAGTCACCCCTTACCCCTGGGTGTTGCCTGTGCTTTCTGTTTCTGCTACATTGTTGAACATGCTATTGTCACTGTACTATCTTCTTGAGTTCCACTTATTTGCAGAAGTAGAGAGTCAACTTCTACACTCAGTGGCCACCTTATTACACATACAGACACCAACATCTTCTGTTGCTGTAACCCATCACTTCCAGGTCTGAAGTGTCGTGCGTTCATAGATTGATTCTCTTCTGCTTGTAATGTTGTAATGTGTGGTCATTTGAGTTATTGTCTCCATCCTGTCAGCTTGAATCAGTCTGGCCATTCTCCTATGATCTCTCTCATTAACAAGGTGTTTTCGCCCACAGAACTGCCGCTCTCTGGATGTTTTATTGGTTTACGCACCATTCTCTTTAAATTCTAGAGACTGTTGTGTGAAAGCACTGGAGATCAGCAGTTTCTGAGATACTCAAACCACCCTGTCTGGCATTGACATTCATTCCCCAGTCAAAGTCACCTAAATCACATTTCCTCTCCATTCCGATGTTTGGTCTGAACAACAACTGAATCTCTTGCGCATGTCTGCATGCTTTTACGCATTGAGTTGCTGCCACATGATTAGTTGATTAGATACTTGCATTAACGAGCAGATATACAAGTGTACCTAATGAAGTGGCCACTAATATATCCGTTTACCGAGATGGATTTCATTATTATTACATCTGTTGAATTCTCTGCCCAATAAAGCAGTGGAGGCTACCTCAGTAAATAGACTTAAGACAAGGTCCGATATATTTTTGCATAGTAGGGGAACTAAGGGTTATGGGGAAAAGGCAGGTAGATGGAGATGAGTCCATGACCAGATCAGCCATGATCTTATTGAATGATGGAGTAGGCTCAATGGGTCAGATGGCCGACTCCTGCTCCTATTTCTTATGCTCTTAAAGTTTTAATTACATATCTTACTAATATTTTGTAGCAAATTGCAATATTGTAGTGATGAATGTTAACCCTTATTATAAGTCACATTTTCCCAGCATTTCTAAAATATACCCTGTACAATATTATTATCAGTTTATGATCCCTTTCCTAACTTCAAACTTTACCTAAATAAATGTTTTGTTTCATCCCCAATTTACTCCTTTTCCAATTCAAAGTCCATTCCATTTGTGATGTAAAACCAAGCAGTGGTGCTTCACTGGCCTGTTGATAGATTTTTACATTAAAAAACCCTCAGACCAAACTTCTGTACTTCAAAGTCTGATATTTAATTGACTTTGATTTGAAGAATACATCTCACGAAGCTCTGAACACAACATCAATGATGTAACCTGGGGCCATTGGGTGTTTTGGGTCTTTCAACATCAGACACCTTCACCCAGGCAACCTTGCTGTGGTTGATCAAGCCACGACTTATGTTCAGGTATCATATGCTGCAGATTCCCATGGACTTGCTCTCTTCATACAATCATCTTGATGCTTTCTCTACCGCCTCAGTGATGTTGCCGATGGCTCTCTGCTACCTTGTACCACAGAGGGCTCTGTGAAGAGACTGCCCAGCGAAGCCCCGGCAGCCCACTTCACCAGCATGCACCTTCCTTTCCATCCCTGCCTCCGACAGTTGCTGACCAGTTCCTTATATCTGGCAAGCTTCCTCTCATGGGCATCATCCAGAGCTCCTCCCACAGCACTGCCAGCTCCAGCAGGATGATGTCAGACCAGGAGGATGTCTGGTCTCAAGATGGTGTTGATAATGTGCTGTGAGAACATTAGTTATTTATCCAGATCAGTCATGAGTTACCAGTCGTGAGTATGTGCCAGAATCCCTGTGGATGGCTTTACTCTTGCTTCTGGTTGCTCTCCAGCTCTCACTAATTCTTAAGAAGAATATTTCCGTGAGGGTCTTCAATACTTAGTCATATCTTCAGCAATATTAGTCCTCTCCAAGAGCTTTTGGGTGGGCAGCAGCTCAGGATGTGCTCCAAGGTTCCTCTCCTGGCACATAACAGACAGTCGGGGCATCAACCTTCCCCCAGTTATGCAGGTTGGATGGGCTGGGCAAAATGACATACACTGCTCGGACAAAAGAACTTGATTTGGTGTGGCTCTGCTTGCCAGAGACCAGTCCATGCCATTCTCCTTTCCATGGTCTGCTCCCACCTGGTCCAAGCTCCCTGCTGTTACATGCCCACTGCTTTGGTGAATCTCTCTTCGATGGCTGCTCTCACTTCCTCCTGAATGAGATTGTGCTTCTCCTCCCCTTAGCCATGTCATACCTGGGGACTGGGAAGCTTCCCAAGCCAGCTCTTCCTTGGGTCACCACTCCCACCAAGACTCTGTGGCAGTCAAGATTCAGCCTGCTGCACAGCCTCTTCCGCTCTCCACTTCCTCCCGGTCTCCACAACGACCCTTGCTGGACTCCCTTTACTGCATCATTTCTCTAGCTCTTGTCATCTTGAACTCTTCCTCCAAAGATTTCAAGGCAAGCCGCAGCTTGGTGTTCTTTCCATAGAGGGCAATGCTGCTGAGAGTCCTGGGCAATCCCAGAAACCTCTGGAGAAAGCTGCTGACCTTTTCTCTCTTAGGTTCTCAGCAGTGAAAGCTGAAACTACATATACCAGAATTGGCCAGAGAGTCCTCAGTAGGATGCCATGCTGGCATATCCACACCTTGAACTTGCCTGGTAGTCCTGACTGGTCAACTGCTTTCAACCAGCCCTCCAGTCCTGAGTTTGCCTGGATTGATATGATGTCTTTCAAGCTCCTGTTGAATACCTTGCAAAGGCTCTTCACTGGCTTTTCAGAGATGGTTGGAATGAGTTTCAGTGATGTTAAAGCAGAATCTGTCAAAACCCTGCCCTTCTCCATAAAAAAATTCTCCGATCCCAAATACAAGAGAGCAGGTTTTAAATATACACTATTTTTCTATCTCCAAAACTGTAAGATTTTAATCTAAATTTTATGTAGAGTTATACCAAATTGCTCCCCATATTAATTCAAAATAATTGCTTTTTTCAATAATTATTTTCCACAGGCATCTTAAATCTTGGCTAAATGGCCCAATCTATCACGGTCCCTTCCTTACTTTCTGTCACTTCCAATACGAGTGTTCATGAACTTTTTTTGATCCTGCACTGATTCATTTCCCATAAGGCTAAATTCTCCATTCACCAGCCCTCAACTTCCATTTTGTCATCTAACCTCTCTCTTCCCCCAACATTCTCAATTTTCTTTAAATTAATCCGATCTCTCAACTTCCATTTCTAATCCGTACATTAGTTAAAATTGTTCCCTTCACACACGAAACTCCAATCCTTACAAATTTACACAATTTATTTTCCTTTACAAAATATCTTTGGATTTTGAGTTTCTCAGATGTTTATTTTTTCTCCAAATTATTTAACGCCTCCAATCCATATTTTTGAGCTTTTATTGGCATGGATATCTTGACAAGTGTTCATATTTAGCCAATCTGTAGTTTTACAGTTGCACCTCAGAACAAGCCTTTGGCAATTGCCCTTAAAATTTGCAGCTCCAGGTCAATGGTTTGCTAGTGCTCTAAGAACACTCCTGCCAGATTAGTATTTCAAATAGCCTACAATGCAAATAAGGTACCATTGTCTATACATCACTGCCAGTTCAATATGATAGATAGATAGATAGATAGATACTTTATTCATCCCCATGGGGAAATTCAACTTTTTTCCAATGTCCCATACACTTGTTGTAGCAAAACTAATTACATACAATACTTAACTCAGTAAAAAAAAATATGATATGCATCTAAATCACTATCTCAAAAAGCATTAATAATAGCTTTTAAAAAGTTCTTAAGTCCTGGCGGTAGAATTGTAAAGCCTAATGGCATTGGGGAGTATTGACCTCTTCATCCTGTCTGAGGAGCATTGCATCGATAGTAACCTGTCGCTGAAACTGCTTCTCTGTCTCTGGATGGTGCTATGTAGAGGATGTTCAGAGTTATCCATAATTGACCGTAGCCTACTCAGTGCCCTTCGCTCAGCTACCGATGTTAAACTCTCCAGTACTTTGCCCACGACAGAGCCCGCCTTCCTTACCAGCTTATTAAGACGTGAGGCGTCCCTCTTCTTAATGCTTCCTCCCCAACACGCCACCACAAAGAAGAGGGCGCTCTCCACAACTGATCTATAGAACATCTTCAGCATCTCACTAGACATTGAATGATGCCAACCTTCTTAGTAAGTACAGTCGACTCTGTGCCTTCCTGCACAAGGCATCTGTGTTGGCAGTCCAGTCTAGCTTCTCGTCTAACTGTACTCCCAGATACTTGTAGGTCTTAACCTGCTCCACACATTCTCCATTAATGATCACTGGCTCCATATGAGGCCTAGATCTCCTAAAGTCCACCACCATCTCCTTGGTCTTGGTGATATTGAGACGCAGGTAGTTTGAGTTGCACCATATCACAAAGTCCTGTATCAGTTTCCTATACTCCTCCTCCTGTCCATTCCTGACACACCCCACTATAGCCGTGTCATCAGCGAACTTCTGCACATGGCAGGACTCCGAGTTATATTGGAAGTCTGATGTGTACAGGGTGAACAGGACCGGAGAGAGTACAGTTCCCTGCGGCGCCCCTGTGCTGCTGACCACCGTGTCAGGCCTACAGTCTCCCAACCGCTAGTTTTGATTTATATTTGTATTTTTCTTCCAGTGTGATCTAATTGTAAGTCAATTATAGTAATGGGGTGCAAATGCTCAAGTATCATGGGAATTCAAGATTGGAATATGCTCTTTATGAATAACCTCCTCCAATAAATACAGGTTAAAACTCATTTATGGTACAAAACTAGTTACCAGAAAGTTAGGCACTGACTAGCAGAAAACTGCTCAAAAATAAAATGACATCAAGTTTAGCAACTGGGCTAAGTAAAGCTGAAGTACAGGTTGTACCCCTATCTGAAACTTTTTTTGAGCACTGACATCACAAATGGGAAATCCCACAAGGTGCTGGGAAGTTCCCAGGCAATGTGCACCAGTTCTGAGAAGTGACCTCAGAGAAGTTAATGAAAAATAGGAAAAAAATCTTAAAACAAAAAATGAAGATCTCATGGATTTGATCAAAATGAACATATGCCACAGCAGTATACTGATCATGAAACAAGCAAAAGTCACAATAAAACTGAAAATTGAATGCAATTGCAAATATTCAGTAGGCTGGCTGCAGAAATTTAAAAGCCTTCTATTTTTAATTATCTGTGGTGATAAAGCATCTACAAATTATGAAGCAGCAGAGAAATGAGTTTGCCAAAGATTGTTGCTGATGAATTCAAGAGGTGAGAGCTAATAATACAGGCATATAGGACCCTGGTCAGACCTTGGAGTAATGCACTGTTCCAGTCACCTCTGTACAGGAAAGATGTGGAAACTATAGAAAGGACGCAGAGGATGTTGCCTGGATTGGGGAGCATTCCTTAGAATAGGTTGAGTGAATTTGGCCTTTTTTCCTTGGAGCTTGAGAGGGTGAGAGGTGACCTTGTAAAAGGTGTACAAGATGATGAGAGGCATCGATGGTGTGGATAGTCAGAGGCCTTACCCTAGGGCTGAAATGGCTAACACAAGAGGGCAGAGTTTTAAGGTGTTTGGAAGTAGGTAGAGATGTCAGGGTGTTGTTTTTTTTTTAAAAACAGAGTGGTGTGTATAAAATGGGCTGCCAGCAACAGTGGTAGAGGCATATACAATAGGGTCTTTTAAGAGACTCTTGTGATAGGTACATGGAGCTTCTATTGGTAACCATAGGTAATTTCTAAAATAAGTACATTTTCAGCACACCAGTGTGGGCCTGTATTGTGTGGTAGGTTTTCCATGTTTCTATGAAAATCCAACTCCAGAATAAGGTAACATTGCTGATTGGTCTTGTACCTTATACAAATCCTAAGAACAAATAGTTTACGGATCTTTTAACCAAATCATAGGTGGAGACTGTTATCTGTTCAGCAACTTATTCTTTGCTCACATTAATCGTATGCAGTAACTTTTACTGTTAAGTGCATGTGTGATGAAGTGTAAGACTATTTACAGGTAGCACATAACTTATCAAGTATAGTAATCCCTAGCTATTGTGTTTGTTCTTTACCACACCATGGGGTGTATCAGGCCATAACCTTGCTGTTTCTTTGGCATTTATCTCCCCCCCACCCCCCCACCACCAACCACGAGGCAGAGTTGCCAGCTTGGCACTGAACTCAGCACAGATGGAAAGGATGCAATGAGCCAGCTGGACCTGAAGCCTGGACCACTTGTCTTTTAAGTCCAGTGCTAACTGTAAGTACACCCTGGCTGGCCATCTCATTTATATACTCCAAAATCCATCCAGGGACAAACATTTTGAATCAAGCATTACTCAACCTGTATTAATCAATGTTCAAGTGCCTGTAATTTCTCAATACTGTGCCAATTGTACAATTTATAATTATGATCTATTATGTTAATCTCCAGCTTTGAAGAACAAGGGCAGGACAGAAATAAACTGCTTCAACTCAGCACCAAGGGAGTAGAGAGTTCAGAGTACGACTCTGAAGCAACTACATTCCAGGGCAGGGCTCCACTGCAGGAGTTAAAATGAATACATCAAATTATTTATTTGACCTTGCAAGATCACTTTTCATTGTACCTGCAGAGGGGCACTTGCTGACAGAGAAGCCAACTCCTAGATTACCCTGATCAGTTTGAATTGCAATTACCATAAACTGAAAAAGAGTTGGTGTGCAAGTTATTACACATATTCAGGATGGGATTGAAATTTAGTATTTTTATTTCACAACATATGCTCAAGTTATCTAACCTGTTTACTTATATTTACTTAACAGATTACAAAACTGACCCATGCTTCAGACAATATTACAGCTGTATTGACTACTTGTCTCTTAACATGACTGCCACAGCCCTTCAGAACAAGTATATTAGCATTTTGTTTAGTCAACTTCTTCCATTCGTGAAGTATCATCATCATCACCTTCCAATGGTGGCATCTCTTCTGTACTTGTTGGGCCGGCATCATCCACCACAGGATCTTCCTCATCAATACCTAAGACAGGGAAGAGTCACATGATTAGTATTTGTTTAAAATAGAAATAAAAAGGGAGACACCTTAACTTGGCCTTGCAAAAAACACAAGGCACATTCCTTAAGCTTTAAGTTTGAGTCGTCAATTGAGAAAACTGTCACTCATACTAACCAAGACCTAGTTTGATCATCCTGTAGATGCGATTTGCATGAGTTTGTGGATCTTCCAATGAAAAGCCAGAAGAGAGAAGTGCAGTCTCAAAAAGAAGAATGACCAGATCCTTTACTGATTTGTCATTTTTGTCAGCTTCTGCTTTCTGTCTTAGTGTTTCAACAATTGGATGGTCAGGGTTTATCTCCAAGTGCTTCTTAGCTGCCATGTAACCCATTGTAGAGTTGTCTCTGAGTGCCTGTGCCTTCATGATTCTTTCCATGTTGGCAGTCCATCCATAAGTACTGGTTACAATGCAACATGGAGAGGCAACTAAGCGATTGGAAACTGTCACCTGTGGTTTGGTGGTGGGTGGGGAGATGGGAGGAAAAGAAAGACGCTTTATCAGAAACTGTCCATAATCATGCACAATTATACCATTAGTCCTCCACCAACTCCTCCAAATAAATTTGTGACGATTAAAAATTTCCCATTCATGTCTTGCTATTGATCTGACAATCTATATTACAACTTTTATTATCACCCTTAAAGTTGAAACATGAGCCCTTGAACTTGTGTTAAAGAAACCCTCAAATTACACAAGCAATTCTGTAAAGCCCTTTTGTTGCTCAAGACTCATACTCTGATTAATTTCCTTCAGTGAAGTCCCCTTTAAAATTCACGAAGACTTAATTTTTGGGGAGGTGACCCAAAATGCTTATATTGTTTGCCAATTCTGAACTGGGCTCACTTTCAAGAACACTTCATTTTACATTTGATAATCATTGCTTATTTATTTTTTTTGCACTTGCTATTTTTTTTCCAGTGGTTGTCTGCCTTGTTGGTTATGGTCGTTCATTGATTCTGTTATTTACTGTAATTACCCGTAAGAAAATGAATTTTAGGGTTGTAGTGACATATGTACTTTAATAAACTTACTTTGAACTCCAAAATCTGAGTCATAAGTAGTTTGGCAAATTGAAATTTCCATGGCTGGGTTAACCAAGTTTGTTCATGTACTAATCCTTGAAATTGGATGTTTCCCTTACAGTACCCCCTTCCAACTGTAAGCCTGTAAACCTTATTCCCAAAATGAGACAGTAGATACTGCAAAATACAAGGCTTTATCTTCCAACTCAAAACAAAAACCAAATAGTATTTTTGGTGCAGAATTACAGCAGCTCTTTAAAAAAAGTGCTCAATATAGTCAATCTACTTTAAAAAGATACACTGGCACTTTGTTCAAAGATCAATTTAGTGAATACATCTAAGACAACATACTTTCTCAATTTTTTTCTCCAGTATGTCTTTCATAATCTTGCATAGGTTCTCAAAATTTGCTTTCTTTTCTTCCTGCTTCTTTTTCTCCTCTTCATCTTCTGGAAGTTCCAAACCTTCTTTTGTTACAGACACTAAAGTTTTCCCATCAAATTCTTTTAGTTGTTGCACACAGTATTCATCAATTGGCTCCGTCATGTAGATCACTTCTAATCCATGTTTCCTTAAACGCTCCACAAAAGCTGAATTGGCTACTTGGTCCTTGGTTTCTCCTAAATATTAAAAAAAATGCAACGCTTAAGTTCAGAAACCATGTGCAATTAAGAATTCAATTAGATGAGTTCTGCACTTTACATACCAGTTATGTAGTAGATATGTTTCTGATTGTCTTTCATACGTGAGACATAATCTTTGAGCGATACCATTTCATCCCCACTCACTGAGGTATGGTATCGAAGCAATTCAGAAAGCTTTTTGCGGTTCTGAGAGTCCTCATGGATTCCAAGCTACAAGGAATTAAAAACAATTATTAAGCAAACCAAGAACAAACTTTGAATCCTCAACACAAAAAAATATTCATATAAAACTTTGCAGTGTCTTTGCTTACAAAGATATGCAGCCATAGAACAATTAGTTAACACTCTAAACATGGTCCCAAATTTTAAAATATTGTAAAAATACAAAAAAACTGAAATGTAGTAATGCCCTACAAGACCACAACTTAAAGCACTAGAGATTCTCATGCAGCAACGTCCCAAGCTTGCATCATCTATCAATTCCATTTACCTTGAGGTTTTTTGAAAATTGCTCATACAATTTCTTGTAGTTTTCTTTGTCTTCTGACAGTTCTGTGAAGAGCTCCAGACATTTCTTCACCAGGTTCTTACGAATAACTTTTAGAATTTTGCTCTGCTGCAACATCTCACGGGAAATATTAAGAGGCAGATCCTCTGAGTCCACAACACCCTTAATAAAATCTAAGGAATGATGTTCAACATTAGGATTTTTCCACTGCAGCTTGCCCAAAACTACTTTTACTTAGCTAATCAGGTCTCAATCTTCTGAGAAAATACTCACTCAGATACTCTGGAATGAGCTCTTCACAATTATCCATAATGAAGACTCTGCGTACATACAACTTAATGTTGTTTTTCTTTTTCCTGTTTTCAAACAAATCAAACGGTGCTCTTCTTGGTGCAAAAAGCAGTGCTCTGAACTCCAGCTGACCTTCAACAGAGAAATGCTGCACAAAAGGTATTAAATTAGTTTCATTAGACAACCAATTTGCCATTTAGTAAAAGTACCTAGTTTCATAGCACATTGAACTTACTTTCACTGCCAAATGTTCCTCCCAATCATTAGTCAGACTCTTGTAGAATTCTCCATATTCTTCATTTGTAATATCTTCAGGGTTCCTTGTCCAAATTGGTTTGGTTTTGTTCAATTCCTCCTGATCAATGTATTTTTCCTTGATTTTCTTCTTTTTCTTCTTGTCACCCTCCTTCTTTTCATCTTCTTCTTCATCTGATCCAACATCTTCAATTTTTGGTTTGTCTTCTTCTGACGCATCATCCTCCTTCTTCTCTTCTTTCTCTTCTCCTTCATCATCACTAATCTCCTTATCACGCTCTTTCTCCACCTGTTCAGAACAAAGTCATAGGACATTTGTTTTGATGAACAAGTTCCTTTTACTTAAAATGTTACCAATTAGAATTAAAAGCCAAAAAAAAAACTTGAGTTAAAACTTACAAACAAGGTGATGGGGTAGCCAATGAACTGCGAGTGTTTCTTCACGATCTCTTTGATCCTCTTTTCTTCTACATATTCCATTTGATCTTCTTTCAAGTGCAAGATCACCTTAGTACCACGACCAATCTCTTCACCTGAATGGAAAAATAATGAAAGTAACATTCCAACTCCCTGTCAAAAATAGTATACTACCAGGAAAACATCAAGTTTACATTTTTTAAGATTATCCTCATACTGACCGTGATCCAATCGTACTGTGAAAGATCCTCCAGCAGATGATTCCCATACATATTGATCGTCGTCATTGTGTTTGGTGATGACAGTCACTTTTTCTGCTACAAGATAAGCAGAATAAAAACCAACACCAAACTGTCCAATCATCGAGATATCTGCACCAGCCTGTAAAGCCTCCATAAAGGCCTTTGTTCCAGACTTAGCAATGGTACCAAGGTTGTTGATGAGGTCAGCTTTGGTCATCCCAATGCCAGTGTCTTGAATAATCAAAGTGCGCTCTTTTACATTTGGTACAATGTCAATCTTCAGTTCTTTACCAGAATCTAGCTTGCTTGGATCAGTCAAACTTTCATAGCGAATTTTGTCAAGAGCCTTTAGTTTAAAAAGAAAGTAGTGTTAAAGACTAAAAAGGACTCAACTGTACAACTCCAAGCTCAAACCAAGCTACAGTTCTAATGCAGTATTTGATCAATTCATCACTTGTAATTTCTTTCAAGCATCCGCAATTGATGACATTTGTTCCATCACTGTCTAATGCTTAACAAAGCATCCAAAGACCCACAAAACTGAGTAAGGGCAAGTCATCCTCAATAGAAGGGACTGACTAAGGAAATATACAACTTACATACTACACCCTATTTGAATACCTGATAGACAAACACAGAAGCACAAACTGTAACCATGGTAAAGCATAAAGCTATGTTGAAACAAAGCACATGCTTCAAATTCTTTAGAATTAAAAAACTGAGCCCTTTGTGCTTATGCCAATAGGAAGGGGCAGGGACTCTACTTAAGTGGAAGACAGCACCATAGTAATCCTGTACAAAATTCATATAATTTATGCCCAAGCTTGGATAGCTCAAGAAAAGCTAAAGTACTTCAATAAAGCAATTATTTTAAGATATGGTAGCCCTTGCTAACATTAAGAGCCACAAAGAAATGCTACAAATACATTGGTTGCATTTTAAAACTGGTTATTCTCCATATTTATTCATCCACCACTGGGCTAAGTAGACTGACCCCTTCATGAATTGTGACAGATTACTGGTAACACATGGATGGGGGGAGGGGGGGGGGGGAAGGAAAAATTTGCACCGCAGCACCTTAGGAACAGCAGAGTACAAAGTTAAAGCAGCCTTAGTGTGGAGGAACAGAGGGATGTTAGGGTCAAAAGCCGCAGACCCACCAAAGTTGCTAAGCAAGTTGAGAGCGCGGTTAAGAAGACATATGGTGGATTGGCCATTAGTGCCACGAGGCAATGTGGCAGCTCTAGAAAACTGGTTAGACAACATCTGGAGTATGGTGTTCAGTTTGAGAGGAAGGATGTGCATACTAGACTGCCTGGATTACAGAGCATGCCATGACCTTTTCCCCTTTGGAGCAGAGGGCGAGTCTCAATAGCAAGAAGCATGGACACCAACACCCATTCCCCAGGCCAATGTGAAAGGATGGCTGGCCTTTTAAGGCGACTGGAGGAAAGTGTGGGAGGATGTTCGAGGTAGGATTTGTCTTTTTTAAAAACCAGAGTGTTAAGTGCCAGGAACACAGTGTCAGGAGTGACGGTAGAGGCAGAAACATCAGGGACGTGAATGGATGGAGGGCCACATGGAAGGGAAAGGTTAGACTGACCTCAGATGGGCCAAATGGTCCAGGTACAGCTCTGCGTGACTTGGGCTGAAGGTCCCAGTGGGGGAAAGTGGTCCTTTGGGCAAGGCCAGTTCCCTTGTTAACAGGGATCAGCAATGGGCTGCTCCTCAAATGGATGGATTCCCATCAACCACAACCACATGGCAATTCTGGGCCAATGTTCACAATTCCCTCGTCTTCCTTCCAGCAAAGCTGACCAGGAAAACGCTCAGTGACATTTAAACCAAATCGAACAGAAACCAAGCGAAATCTGGGCAAGCTATCAAATACAAAACTCACGTCAGAGGAGTTGGAAATGAGCTCCCTCAGAAAGATCTCTTTATTGGAATAAAATGTATTGATGATCAAGGACATCAATTGTGCAATTTCCGCCTGGAAGGCGAAGGTCTCGGTCTCCTCCTCCATTGGGGCGTCCTGGGTAACTGTCGGAGTTTCCTCGGGCATCTGATTTTCACAGAAAAAAGAAACGTCACTCCGGCAAGTAGACAAACTGAACGGCCGTCAAAATGGGAAACGAATAAAATATTGCCGATATTAACGATACCATGTAATCCCACATGCGCAAGGAATGCTCCACCCACCAGAGCAAGCTTCTAGAAAAGTCTCGGCGTTACCAGAAGCCTTCGCGCCGCAACGGCGTGACAATGAACTGACACGAGTGGCAGTTAAAAGAAATTTACACTAATGGTTACATGGAACGCATTTCAGTTACTAAACACAATGAAAACCTCTCCGCAGCATTATCCTCATCGGCAAATCGTGTTGAAGGTTTGTATGTCGATATCGGAACATCCGTTTGATTTGAAGTGCTGAGATCTACAAATTATGTTTTTAAAATAATAGCCAAAAATTCACCTTTGATTGAATTTCTTTTCATGTGGGTCTTATCAATGTAGTCAAAACTTTTTTTTTACCTTGATCAGTTTCCTGGGGACGCTGACGCTTTGAAAACCGCACCCGGCTCCCGGAGCACGACCACCTTAGCAAATGCAGGGGCAGAAGGCGGTGCGCCGGCTTTTATAAGGCGCCTCGACTTCGCGAAATTAAAGTTCGAGAAACATCTCGAACCCTCGTCAAGGCGCTGCGTTGAATTGTCAGCAGGCTCGACCAATCGGGACGTCCGGCCGCTCATGCGGCCGAGCTCAGCGGCCCAATCAACGGCAGGGAGGGCGGAGACGCTGGAGGTAATGCGGAAAGTGGTTCGAAATGAAGTCACAGAGCGCAGCCCGAGTTGCTGGAATTTTCTGTGCCGTTGGGCGGGAGCAGCGCGCTGGGCCGCGAAGACTCCGCCGTGTCGTGCTCAAACGCCCCCACTCACAGTATCATCTCCCCGGCTTTCAAACCGGCGAACTGTGGGGTGCTCCCACCTGTTTTGTAAATTTGCGATCCGTGATTTATCTTACCTTCTGAAGCGGGTAGATCACCCACACTGGGAGGAAAAAACACACACACACACAAATTCCCGACCACTGTTTTAATTATTCTAGTGTAAACCCTCGTTAGGGCTTTTGAATGTTAATTAATTTCCGACATTTTATAATAAAGCAACGCGCACAAAATGCTGGAGCAATTCAGCAGGTCAGGCAGCATCTATGGAAATGAATAACAGTCGACGTTTCGGGCTGAGACCCCCTCTCAGGACTACCAGCTGATTTCCTCCAGCGTTTTTGTGTGCTGCTTTGGATTTCCAGCAGCTGCAGAACTTCTTGTGTCTCTATATAAAAGGCGTTTTCCCTGGTTAAGGCCGGGAAACGAGATGCACCCCGGCGTGCTGGCAGGAGTTGATAAGATTTCCACTGCAAGGACGCGCAGCCCGCCTCCCATTGATGATGAAGAGGAGACAGGGAGGTTGCAGGCGGTGTCGAGTTGAAGGAGAGGGTGGGGGACGCCTCGACTGGCAAACACGCTTTCATTTACTTTTATTTCAGGCTCTGGAACATTCTTTGAAGGTACGGCGGAAGCGAGGGCTGGAGGCGTAGTTGCTGCTTTCCCCATCAGAGACCGATCAGTGTTTTGAAGGAGAAAATACAGATTTAAACCAGAAAATGCTGCATATATTCGTCGGACAGCATCTGTGTGGCGAGAAAAACGCTTACCTGATTTTATTATAAAAAGAAAAAAGCTGGAAAGATTCATCAGATCAAGACAGCAAGAACAAAGAAAGGAACAGAGTTTACGTTTTAGACTGATGATCTTTCATGGGAACTAGGAAAAGTTGTATACGTAAATAAAATCAGTGTTTTGAAGTTGTAGAGAATGCGGTTTTGTAGAGATTTAGTTTTGATAATTTGATAATAAATTTGGTAAGGAGAGACTGAATGAACGAAGTGGCTAAGGGGTACTAATCGCTAGAACGGGAGGGGAAAAAGCTAAGAGTGAAAAATGTGAAATCCCTTGTTTGGTGGAAATCTGAAATTAAAGCATGCTGGACATACTCGGCAGTTGTACTCTCCAGTATTTGAGCGAAGAGAAAACTGGAGTTAATGATACAAGTTGATATCCTGATATTAGTCAGGATTGACTAATTCTTGTACATACTCTGGTTTTCTGTAATTGTTAAATCAATGCCACGGGCTTTTACAGGTCTAGGTGAAAAAGATGATACACTTATACCGGGCTTTATTGGAGCAGGTGTGAAGTGGAAGACAGAGATGGAAGTGTATTACCTAATTAAAGTACTAGCAGCAAGGTCATTTGTGAAATGAAACGAGATGCTCCGCAAAGCCAGTCCTTCAGTCTGCATTTGATTTCTTCAGTTTAGAGGATATTACATGGTGAGTATATTAAATTGGAAGGAGTAACAGAAATCACTTTCTCTGGAAAGGAACGTATCATCTCCATTCTATTTGAAAATAATGTTGACAATATCTGCAATTTTTATAGAAATAAGGAAAGGTGAAGCCATAGAATAACTTGAAAACAAAGTTAATAGTTGTAAAACAGAATTTGCTTAATCAGGAGCCAATTTGGATCAAAAAGCATGGGGTGATGAGTGAATACAGACACACTTTTTCAACTAGCTCAAGGAGAATAAGGGAAACTTGATAGGATTACATTGGAACAGCTTGCTAAAGAACTAGCAGAGAGATGGATGAATGTTTCTACAGTTCAAAAGTAGATAGAAATTGTTAGTTATAGTTATGGAGATGAAATAAGCAGAAATATTGACAGCAAATATGTGAAGTTTATTATATAGTTATAGGTTGTACTAGAGACAGATTTAACAAGGATGATTATCGTAACTACCAGACATCTAAAGTGGTGGTGATAGTGTGGTTGACCAGACCAATAGCTAGAGAATTGCCTTGTTGCATTGGGAAAAGTATGGCAGAAAGTAATATTGAGCAGATGTTTCAATCTATAATTGATTGAAATGATAAGAAATAACTTCACTGTGATTGAAATTTTGAGAGCACACTAGTTAGTAAAGTTAAAAATGTGACTGTTTTGGGAATGAAGGATTAAAGGGGAATAGAAAGTGAAAATGATATTGGTATGAACTGTCCCAAGTTTAAGAAACAAATAAGATGAGAAGTCTTGCTGCCAATGCTGAGGGAGTAAAGCTAAGAAAACTTTGACAAAAACATTTATTTGAACTTGAAAGATCAGTAGAGAAGATGGTGAATTGGTTTATTATGTACTGAGCTACAGTGAAAAACTTGCCTTGTGTATCATTCATACTGATCAATTCATTACAATAGTGTATTGAGGTAGTATATGGTAAAACAATATGAGTACAGAATAAAGTGTTACAGGGAAAATGCAGTGCAGGTAGATAATAAGGTTCAAGGTAGATTGTGAGGTCAAGAGTCCATCTCATCTTACTAGGGAACCATTCAATAGTTCCCTAGTAAGATAGAAACTCTAATTAAGCCTGTTAGTACGTTCTTTCAGGCTTTTGTTTCTTCTGCCTGATGGGAGGGGAGATGAGAGAGAATGGAGAGGGATAGGTTGGCTTTACTGAGACAGTGAGAAGTGTAGACAGCATCCATGGAGGGAGGTTAGTTTCCATGATGTGTTGAGCGGTGTCCACAGCTCTGCAGTTTCTTGCGGTCACGTGTAGACTAGTTGCCATCCGGTTAGGTTGCTTTATATGGTACATTGACAAAAATCAGTGAGGGTCAAAGGGGGGAAAAAACAAATATTTTTAACCCCCTGTTGAAAAAGAGGCACTTGTGAGTTTTATTGGCCATAGCATCAATGTGGTTGGACCAGAACAGGTTAACTGATGATATTGTCTCTTCGGAACATGAAGTTCTCAGCAGCACCATTAATGTAAACAGGAGCAGGTACACCACATCCCTGGTCAATGACCAGCTCTTCTGTTTTTGCTGACATCGAGGGAAAGGTTGTGATCACACCATGTCACTATGCTCTCTATCTCCTTCTAAGCCCACTATGGTGGTGTCATTTGCAAACTTGTAGATGGAATTAAAGCAGAATCTGGCCATGCAGTCGTGAGTAGAATAGGGGACTGAGGTTACAGCCTCATAGGGCACCAGTGTAGAGGATAATCGCGGCCAACTTGAGATCTATCCTTACTGATTGTAGTTTGTTGGTCATTAAGTCAAGATTCAGTTGCAAAGGAGGGACATTGAGTAACAGATCTTGGAACTTGGAGATGATTTTGTTTCAAATTAAAGTACTGAAGCCAGAGTTGTAGTCAAATAATTGTCTAACATTGTGTCTATCCTGTCCAAATACTCCAGAGTGTAAGGCCAGGGGGTTTACCCTCCCTTAGATCTGGTTCAATAGCAGATAAATTGCAGTGGATCAAGATTGTCTGAGAGGCTAGAGTTAATGCATACCATGATTAGTGTCTAGAAGCATTTCATGACAGTGGATGTCAGAGCCACTGGGTGGTAGTTATTTAGACTCATTACCCTGTTTATGTTGGGTACCAGGTTGATAGTGTACTTCTTAAAGTATGTGGAAAACCCAAATTAAAGCAGGAAGTGGTGAATAATGTCTGTAAGTACCCCTGCTCGCTAATCTGAATATAAAGGGTTTGAACTGAGAGATGAGATGACAAAGCACAAGAAGTGGGCAGAACACGGGGATCAAAACAAAGTGGTTTGCGTCACACTACATTTACAAGATCTAAGCAAGGTTAAGTGGTGGAAAATATAGCTGAGTGCAGATGGCACATTTCCAATGATGTCACTGTCATAGATTGCCAAGGGTCTTGTTCAGAAATAAATAGAAAATACTGAGGGAAGTCCACTAAGGGCTGTTAATACCCAATCCACACTGACTAATTTCACAATACCAAAAAGAGAGGAGTGGACATCACAGGAAAGCGAGCAAAATCAGCTCTCACCTCTGATTCTGACACCCTGTCCTTCTAGTACACTGTTTAAATTGTCCAAATGTGTATCGTATCCTGCAGTAGGACCCAGGCACCGTTACAGCAAAACACTCCAGCCCTCGACCACGCTGCCCAGTGACTTGCTTCAGGCCCAGATTTCAGCATCCAGCGTGAAGCCGCTGTCAATTTCTCCAAAATTTGACCCAACATGTCTGTAGAACAATTTAACTGTTAGTATATGTTATTTATCTATTTTTATTGCAGACAACTCTGAGCTTTGCCGCTCAGCAGCTCCCAATTTAACCTTAGCCTAATCACGGGACAATTTACAGTGACCAATTAATCTACCAACCAAGTACATCTTTGGACTTCAAAAGGAAACCAGAACACCCAGGGAAATTCATGCAGTTACAGAAAACTCCTTATAGACAGCGATGGGAAATGAACCCCAGTCATTAGTACTGTAAAGCATTGTGCTAACCTCTATGTAACTGTGCTACCCATCCATGCACCCATAAAATTATTTTCATTCAGGTACCCATTGAATTTCCCTCCTAAAAGATCTTGTTGGTTCTATTACACAGTGCGTTCCAAGTTGTAGCCATTTTCTTTGCATATAAAGAGTTTATGAAATTTATTTATAGATAACACATTTCTCTGTACCTTTCACTCCTCTTTAGATCTGTGTTCTCTTGTCCTTTAAAAAAATACTGCTTATTTCAAACTCCTACCTATTACCCACTTTTCAAGCAATGCAACCTATGCCTGCCCCCCCCCCCCCCATTTCTCCAGACTAGTTTTGTTGGTGAAATCACTCACTCTTGGATTATTTATTTAAATATCAAAGGCAGTAGCTTGATTCAGGTCTTGAATCTGAGCCCCGCAGTACACTGTGCAACAAAACTATGTAACAGCTCCAATACCATGACCATTGTACAAACAATATGAAAATCCAAGAGAAATATAGCTAATTTCTGATGCAGTACATCTTCCAGATGACACACATTAGAGCAAGAATGGGCCAGTGTTGAGGAGGTGCAAATCAACAGGGCTGTCTTGTCTTTGATGGGTTGAGAGTTTTGAGTGTAGTTGGAGCTGCACTCATTCAGGCAAGTGGGGAGTACTTTTAATGTAGCTCAAAGAGAAAAAAATCTTTTGAGTTTTTGGAGAATACGAAATACAGCTAAAGGTACCACAAGCTGGTCTCAAAGAGGCCAAAAGGTCATTAAGGATAAAAAGTACTGGTAACATTAATAAAAAAACATATTCTGTTCTGAGCTGGGGTAATTTCAAAGCCAAAAAAACTACAAATACTGGAAATACAAAATAAAAACAAAATGTTGTAAATATGCAGTCAAGCAACTTCTATTGAGAGAGGAACAGTCAATATCAATCACCTTTCAGTAGAATTGTGCAGAACCATTAAGCATTCTGAGCTGATTTGGGTCTTCAAGCTCAATTTGTCATTCAACTGTACACACGTATACTCAAAACTGTACACATGTTCCTCTGGACCAAGGTGCACAACACAGTAAATATAACTCACACACAACATAAATTAATATCAGCACAATTAAATTAATAATAGGTGCATTCACAATGCATGTTAAAAAGTAAATAGTATAACGACTCTGGTGTTTCATTTGTGATGAGACTTGGGTAGTAGGCAGGGAGTTCAGTGGTCTGGAGAAAGAAGCTGTTTCCCACCTTAACAGTTCTTGTCCTAATGCTGTGGTACCTCCTGCCTGATAGTAGGGAGCCAAAGAGATTGTTGGTTGGATGGGAAGAAATCATTGATAATGCTAAGGCCCTGTATATGTAGCGCTCCTGATAAATATCTTTGATGGGTGGAGGAGAGACCTCAATGGTCCTCTTAGCAGTCCTTGCAAATCTTTGTAGGGACTTAACCATATAACAATTACAGCATGGAAACAGGCCATCTCGGCCCTTCTCGTCTGTGCCGAACACTTACTCTCATCTAGTCGCCTAGACTTGCAATCACATGCTTTACAATGTCATACCAGACAGTGATGCAGCTGGTCAAGACACTCTCAATGGTGCTCCTATAAAAATTGTTTAGAATGGAGGGTGGGGGGTGGAGCCTCACTCACCTCAGGAAGTAAAGATGCTGCTGTGCTTTCTCGCCCAAACAGGTGGCGTTGAGAGACCAGGTGAGATTGTCTGTTATGTGCACACCCAGAAACTTCATGCTCCTAACTTTCTCCATGGAGAAGCCGTTTATATGCAATGAGGTGCGGTCTGCCTGTATCTTCCTAAAGCCCACAATCATCTCTTTAGTTTTGCCCATGATGAGACACCAGTTGTTGTGCTTTAACCATTCTCCCTCCTCTCTACACCATCTTGTCATCGTTGTTGATGAGGCCAACCTCTTTTGTGTCATCAGCTAATTTGATGATTCGGCTTGAACTGAATCTAGCAGTGCAGTCACATGTCAGCAACAGACTGAGCATACAGCCCTCAGGGGGCCAGTGCTCAGTCTGATGGGAGTTAGAGGTGTTTCTGCCAACATGGACTGACTGAGTCCTTTCTGTCAAGAAGTCCAAGATCCAGATAGAGAGAGAGGTGTTGAGACTCAATGAGGACAGTTTGCCCACCAACTTCTGAGGAATGATCGTATTAAGCACTTAGCAGAAATCGATAAACAGCATCCCAGCATATGAGGCACCACTTTCCAGTTGGGACACCATGGAGTGCAGTGCAGAGGCTATGTATGGCTCAAATGCCATCCCCACCTGGCCCTCAAAGAATACGACTAAAAGCGAAATAAAGGAAATAACATCCTCTACCACCACTATACTGAAGCCATTAATTGATAATCAAACTTGGATCTAACAATTATGAATACAGTATTGTTATCCTAAATGTACAAGCCATCAGCAACAATATAATCTCCTGATATAAGCAAGTTAAAAAAAACCCAGGGCAAATCAGAGATTGACAGTAAAAGTTTTCTCTAACCTATACAATCAAACCCAAACCATGGTACTGATATGGCACTTATCTGTTTTTTTAATCTGTTAAATAAACTGCGTACATTGGAAATCTTCTAGCTTGTTTCGTAAGAAAATCTATTTCTACCAAAGTTGGAAGAACTCCTGGTATCTAATTTTGTTTTTATGTGTACTATCTACAACAATAGTTATGATAAAGACCAGGAAAAGTTTTCAATTGGGATAAATGAATATTAGTTTTGTAAAATTGGACTGAAAGAACTCCTTTAAAGTACTGCAAATCACAGAACAATGAGATATTTTCAAGCAGGAGATTACTGGGGAACTGACTAAATTTGTTCCTATCTAGACCACAATGGACACTGAGGGACATAGAGAAAAAGGTAAGGCAAAAAAGAAAATTTTAAAAACCAACTAATCAGAAAGGAAATTTAGTAGACATTAGGGAATGTTAAAATAATGTATATTGGCACAAAATAAGTCAAGGAAATAAGATATTTTGAGGGAAAGATAATAATGAAGAAAGAATAGGTCCTATGAAGGACCAAAATAAAAGCTTGTCTGTGGAAGTGGAAGACGTGTAGTTGTAAATGAACTTTTTGCCTCTTTTCATGGGAGAAGGCAATATGAAAGAAAATGGAATATTTGCAGTGAAAATGACAGAGAAGATATATCCACTCTTGCCAATTTTTATTGGTGCACCATAGAAGGCATCATATCTAGACACATCAAAGCTTGGTAAGGCAACTGCTCCACCAAAACACACAAGAAATTGCAGAGTTGTGAACACAGCCCAGTACACCAACCTTCATTCTATTGACTGTCTACATTTCCTGCTGTGTCAGGAAAACAGCTAACATAATCAAAAACCTCTTCCACACCTGTCGTCCTCTCTTATCCTGTCAGAAAAAAAGATAGAAACCCCATTGTTGATAAGACTATTGACTGACCTCCCAGATATAAAAGGATAAACTCTTGATCTCCCAATCTACTCCATCAAGGCCTTTGCACTCTTTTTGTCTATAGGCACCGCATTTTTCTCGATTACTAATACTATATCTTTAAGTGTTTTCTTTTTACTACTTTGATATGTGTGGCATGATATGTCTGGAAGGTGCACAAAACAAAAACTTTTTACCGTATCACAGTATATGTGACTTAAGAGTATAGTGAAATAGAGAAATTTTAGTGTGCATGCTCACAGATATCTTAAAGAAGTGGGGCAAATTGATATGGTGATTGAAAAGACATATGGGATACTTGCCTTTATTGGTTGAGGCATTAAGAGCAGGAATACTGTGTGAGAACAAGACAAAACAATTCAAAATGTCGCAGATGTTAGAAATTTAAAATAGAAGCAGAATATGTTAGAAATACTAAGCAAATTAGGCAAAGTGATCAAAATTCATATTTCATCTTAATGACTAAAAAAGACAGATCAAAATAATTGAGTAGTAACAGCCATAGATTACAAAAGGAAAAGTCTGTGTTTGGGAAGCAGTTCAGAAAATCTGCTGGTCTGACAATAGATGCACAGTGGAGAGAATCCTTACTGGTTACATCATGCATCACTGCCTGGTATGGAAACACCAATGCCCATGAATGTAGGAATCCACAGAAAGTGGTGGATATAGCCTAGTCCATCACAGGCAAAGTAGTCCCCACCTTTGAGCACATTTACGTGGAGCGTTGCCACAAGAAAGCAGCATCCATCATCAAGGACCCCCACCATCCAGGTTGTGCTCTCTTTTCGCTACTACCAGCAGGAAAAAGGTACACAAGTCTTAGGTCCTACACCTCTAGGTCTGAAACAATTATTACCTTTCAATCATCAGGCTCCTGAACCAGCATGGATAACTTCATTTACCACATCTCTGAACCGATTCTACAAGTTACAGACTCACTTTCAAGGACTCTACAATTCATCTTCTCAATATTATTTGTTTGCACAGTTTTTCTTCTTTTACACATTGGCTGTTTACTAATCTTTGTATGTTTATGTATAGTTTTTTTGTAAATTCTAGTTTGTATTTTCCCCTGTAAATGCCAGCAAGAAAATGAATCACAAAGTAATACAGTATATGGTAACATATTATGTACTTTGATAATAAATTTACTGATTTAGATAAAGTCCTGACCGAGAATGCTGGATTAGCTGCACATGTCTCAGGATATCAGTAGATGGCACTCTTAGTTTGGAAAACGTATGAACTCAAACTCAGGCCTGATTACAAACTGGCACATTGTTAAATGGACACATGTTGAATTGCAAACAGTAGTAGTATCACTTACTTTGTAATTCATCTGAGATGATAAAGATTTTTCTGAATGTCTTTAGTTAAAAGTAACTAATTTTTAAAGTCTGTACATACACGAGAACTGAAGAGTTTTAACTTTTATTAACCTTTTTTCACAGCACGTGGATGTCATGGACAACACAATTTCCACCCCTTCCCCTTGATTTGACTGAGTTAAAAGCCATTTTAAAGCACAGATAAGGGTTGAACTTATTACTTGTTGCAGGATTGGAAATGAACTGATTGTAAGGCAATCTGGTTCATATCTGACTACAGAGACTTGTAAGACTGGAGAAGGTACTGAAAAGATTTGCAAAGATGTTACCAGGACTGGAAGGCTCGGTTATGTGGAGAGGCTGGATAGGGGCAATCTTTGCCCCTGGAGTGTAGAAGGCTGAGAGATGACCTTATATTAGTCTTTCCCCCAGAGCAGGGAAGTCCAAAAATGGAGGACATAGATTTGATGTGAGGGGAAAGGCTTAAAAGAGAGTGAGGGACAAATTTTTCACACAGAAGGTGGTATCTGTAACCAGTTGCCTGAGGAAGTTGTAAAGGCAGATTAATTATGACATTTAAAAGGATTTATACAGTTGCATGGGCAGGATTAGTTTAGAGATAGTAACATAAATGGAAAAGGTTTAGTCCCATTTGCCTGTGTTTAGGGTGCCAAATGGGACTACATCAGTTCAGCAATTTGTTTGGCATAGACAATTTGAGCTGGGGGGCTCAATTTTGTGTTAATAGCTCAAGATTCTAAGTCAGCCAGTTCGATTGGCATTTGGTACATCACCCAATTATTCATTCCAGCAACCATCAGTGCTTAAAGGTTGCAGTGTATAGCCTCTGCAAAATGCACTACAATTATTCACCTACACTACTCCCAATAGCAGTCCTCAAACCTGCAATCTCCTGCATCAAGGGTGAGGGCAGAAGGCAAGTGAGCAAAAGTCCAATTGGAGGCGACCCACGCCCTAAGTAACCACCACTCTAATTGGGAATATTATTTCTATTGCCGGGTCCAGATCCCGGAACTCCTGCGCTAACAGAATCACGTGAGTACCTTCAGAAAGAGCATTGCTGCAGTTGAGGAGATAGCTCAGCACTAGCTTCTAAAGGGCAACTGGAATAACAACATGATCTGCCAACAACATCCACATAACAAAACCCAAATTAAGGAGGGTAGATTTGGGCTATGCCTTTAATTGATTTCAACAAGTAATCTAATTCTTCAGGAGAAAGAGCATATCCTGTCTCCTCTGAGACTTTATCAAATAGACTGTGACTTAATTTTATGACAAAGCACACAAGTAAACAAAATCTACTTGATAAGATACTAGACTGCAACTGGCAGTCAAGCAACAAGCTCCAGCAGGTTCAACACTTAATAAAACAGAAAATGAGAGAAAATTAGTTTAATAACAATTATAAATACGAGAAATGGTGGAAATCTAGGCAACACACACAAAATGCATGAGGAACTCAGCAGGTCAGGCAGCATCCATGAAAATAAATAAAGTCAGCAATTCAAGCCAAGACCCTTCTTCAATAATGATTGCTGCCAACTTCTATGCTGCTAACGGAAAGGTTTAAAGGATATGCGGAAACACAGGCAAATGGATCTAGCTCAGGCAAGTTGGCTGGCATGAAAAGTTGGGCTGAAAGGCCTATTTTCTGTGTTGTTTAACTCTATGACTCCATGTCACACAACTCTGAATACTTATTGTCACCTATAATGCAGAGTTTGATTTTTATCATTTATATTTCTAATTTTGTCTACAAGTTAGCAGTACTAATAACTGCAACCTGTTGTTACTGGTTGCGAAACATTCCATTATCAATGAAAAACTTTAGCACAGATTTATTAGCTTGTTATGCTAATGATAGTGCTGTATGAGAAGTTAACAATAAAACCAAAATAGTTCTTAACATATTATTTTGCAAGTGTGATATGGCCCAAATGTCACAAGCAGTATGTTTATTTTTATGGTTCCATCATGTCACAGGATTGAAAATGGCTGCTGCAGAGGGATGTACACTCAGCCACCTCCATCATGGGCACTATTCCTCCCACTATCAAGGACACCTTCTAAACCCGGTGCCTCAGAAGGTGACATACATCATTAAGGACCCTCAGCATCCAGGAAGACATATCCTCTTCTCATTACTATCAGGGAGGAGGTACAGGAGCCTGATGACACACACTCAACACTTCAGGAACAGCTTCTTCCCCAACGCCATTGGACTTCTGAATGGTTCACGAACGCAGCCTCACTAATTTGCTCTTTTTGCATTATTTATTTTATATAATTTCTTTTTGTAGTATTAATTTAAAAAAATATATTGCTCTGTACTACTGCCATAAAACAACAAATTTCATGACATATAAACCTGATTCTAATACAAATATATATACTAGTATGTTTCTTGTAGTATTCCTTTGTAAGTTTGGATGATGATTTGTGTGACCATCTTGTGCCATTTGGAGAATGTTAAGGAGGTTTAGTAAAATCAGGATAGCCAGTGTTAATAACTTTCCTTCCCTTTCTTTTAAAATTACAGATATTTAAAATATGAAAGTTAATGTTTAGGCAATAAGTTCTATTTTTGGTTACAATTTGAAATCTACAGTCTAATGCAATTTGGGCAGAACAATTATTCTCCACAGCACATAACTTAAATCATGCATGTGAAACACTTGGCAGTGAAATTAAATAGTCTTAAAAATGAGGCTAATTAATAATAATTAGCAAAAAAAATCACTTGCCTATAGGAAGGATATAATTGCACTGAAGAGTATATGGAGGAGATTCACCAGGTTGTTGACTGAGATGATACATTTAAGAGAGGGCAAATAGGATTGTACTTGGGGTTCTTAGAGCTGAGGCGATGAGGGCTGCAGGGTGGTTGGATTTGAAGTGTGCACAATTATCAAAGGCAACGCAGAGGGAAACCTTTCCTAACATCAGAGGTGTCTCAAACTCAAGTGTGTAATTTCACTGTAAGAGGTTTCAGGGGATCTGAGGAGATATTTGGAACCTGAGATATGTTGCTGGAGGTGGTAGTGGAGGCAGGGACCTTCACAACTTTTAGGCGGAGAAGCACTTCATTGCCAAGGGATAGAAGGCTACAGGCCAATTGCTGGTAATGGAATTTGTATAAATGATAGCCTAGACATGGTGGATCAAATGGCATGTTTCTGTGCTTTATGAGTTATAGAGGAAGGTTAAATAGGTTAGGATTTTATTTCCTAGAGCATAGGAGAATGGGAGGTTTGATTAAGGTATACAAAATTATGAAACCATAGATATTGCGTCCTTGCTGTCTATGTCCAAGGCAATATGCAAGCCATAACGGTACAATATAGAGAGCAAGCGGTTGCCCATGTAGCAGGCTCCCCTCTCCATGCAGCTGATGAATCCAAAGGAACGGCAAAGATCAATACAGTTTGGCACCAGCGGCATCTCCGAAGTTGCCAGTCAGTGTTGAACTCAATGCAGGGCTGCCTCAGGGACCCCAGCTCGGATTTTTCCTTGGGGTTTACTTCCATGAGGGGATACAGCGGCAAGACAGTGGAGGTTTGAGATCAGTTTTCCTTCTCCTAGATGAGCTGCCGACCATGGTTGATGAGCCCTATCTGCAGAGAGCAACTGGTTGTTACGCACTGGCTGTTCCATCAGTAGAAATAGTTCCACCGGGCTTAGTGGGTAAGTTACATGTGATGACCAGGAATTGGAATTTGGCTGTCAGAGGCTATCTGAGATGCACAGCATTAAGAGTATTTAATAGGAGGTTATCCACACTAACACCCCCTCCCTTGCTATGACATGAGGGGTATAGATGGAGTAAATGCAAGTAGGTTTTCTCTCCCACTGAGGCTGGGTGAGACAAGAACTAGAGGTCATAGGTTAATGGTGAAAAGTAAAATATTTTAGGGGAACCCGAGGGAGGTGAGTGTGGAATAAGCTGCCCGTGGAAGTTGGATAAGTATACGGATGGGAGGGCTATAGAGAGCTATGGTCCAAGTGTGCGTTGGTGGGACTAGAGAGAATAACAGTTTGACACAGTCTTGATGCCTGTTCCTATGCTGTAGTGCTCAGTGACTGAGATACAGTGAAAAGCTTGTCTTGCACACCATCAACAGTGATATTGGAAAAGGTCCTACAATAACAGAGCACAGAATGTGCAGTGCAGGTAGACAGCAAGGTGCAAGGTCATAATGATAATCAAGAGTCTACCTTATCGTACAAGGGAACCATTCAATAGTCTTATAACAATGGTTACAAAATGCTGGAGGAACTCCAGCCTCAATGGAAAAGAGTGAACAGTCAATGTTTGGGGCTGAGACCTTTACCATAGATGCTACCTGGCCTGCTGAGTTCCTCCAGCATTTTTTGTGTGTTGCTTGGATTTCCAGCATCTTCAGATTTGTTTGTGTTTATAAACGATGGAAATAGAATTTGTCCTTGAGCTTGGTGGTACATGTTTTCAGGCTTTGTATCTTCTGCCCACTGGGAGGGGGAAGAAGAGAGAATTTCTGAGGTGGGTGGGGATCTTTGATTATGATAGAGACAGTAATTGTAGAGCGAGTCCATAGAAGGGAGTCTGGTTTCTAGGCTGTGCCGAGCTGTGCCCACAAATCTGCAGTCTTCTGGAATTCGTCTCAACAAGGACTATGCTATGGTCATTCTCACCAATCTTTTAAAAAAATGGACAGACAGTAGACTTATCTCATATTAAATGACCCAGTCTGTTGGCTACATCCTTCAAGACTGGGCCAATGAGGATGCTACAACCCACTTTGGGTGATGGGCATTCATGTTCACCACCCATAATCTATTCTTGCCAATTTCAGTGCTTCTTCCAAGTGTTGCTCATCAATATGTAGTAATCTAGAAAAGATTTACTTGGTCAGCAAAATAAAACAACCTAATGCAATTGCTGGAAGTCTGAAATAAAAACAGAAATTGTTGGGAGTAGGTTATCTCCTGTGGTTGGTAGTGTTTTACAAGAACTAAAAAGTTACAAAACCTTACCGTTGTTTGACCTGGTGGCATAAAAAAAAGGAATTGAAAAGACATTCTCCATACAAACGATGTATCTATGTAAAATGCAAAGAAGAAATTAGGTAAAGATGCCTTTTAGTGACAGGGAATCTATTATCTAATCCAGGAAGACAGTAAAATATATATATTTTTAATTCAAACAACACAATAGTTCTTCACTGGTGCACCAGAGTGACAAGCGAAACTGCAGATGATGATTACTGCAGCATGTTTGAGGTGAAAGCACAGCCTAGTAGATCAAATGGCAGACTGCACGGCCACCTTTCACAGCAATGAAAAACGATAAATCCTTTGAAATGGATAACAACAGATGTCTTCCTTTTTAAATAGACCCAAAGCAAAAATAGTTAACTTCAGAAAACTTCTGAAGAAAGCACAGAGTGGAACATTTTTTCCCCTCAGCAATCTGAGGCATGCTTGTCAAAACTGTTTCTGTAGATCTCTGTTCTTTACTTAAATAGTCTGAACTACGTACACTGACCTGTTTTTGCTAAGAATTCTGCTTTTTCCAGTTAGTAACTGCAATCTGTTCCCCACCATCCAACACCGGTAATGTATTGTTTTCTAACTCCCCCACCCCTATTTTCTGTATCATACCCCTCCCCTCCCCTACCTGGATCTTTTGCCCACTGTTATCATAGTATCATCTCCAATATTTTCTTTGCCCTTCTCACTACTTTTCTATCTATTGCTTGGGCTCTTTTGTATTGTATGAAAGGTGAAAATAAGAGTAACACTGTCTTTCTTAAAAGCTTTATTCCACTCTTTCACTGCTCTTTTACATTCATCCATCCAACAGGAATACTCTCCTTTTTATTATCTCCCAGTGATCTGGGAATTAATTCCTCAGCTATTGAGTTGAGTACAGAGCACAAAGGTATTATTACTCAACTCAAAACCAATGATCAGGAAATATACTTTCACATAAATCATAAAATATATCCCAATTTGCCTTTTAAAAAAATCCATCTGGGGATACAAGAACATTTCCTCTGATATACATCTATTACCATTCTACAGATAATGGGGAAAATGATCACTCCCCACTTGTACCATTACACTCCCTTGCTCTATCGTCCGATACTAGTGTAATGTTCATAGCAGAAAGTGATCCTAGTACTCCTACCATCATTCAAGCACACCAAGCACTTTTTCTTCCAGCAAGTCTTAAACCACTGTCCCATTCACATTTGTGTTACTACAATCTCACATAGTACCATGAGCATTACAATCTCCACAGCACATAATTTTATTTTTCACCCATTTCCACCCCCACTTTCCAATATATCAGGTGTTAACCTTTAACAAGGGTTATAAAAATTATCTGTACTTTACTATTCTTTCCCCAAATTTCAACCACAATTGACTCAAAAAACCCCAATCACCAAAACTGTGTGCTATCCCATTTTTGATAAGGTACCCACCCCTCTTCCATCGCCCAATTTCTAATCTCATCTTACTTCAACATAGCCTTGTAACTTAAAACTTAGACAAGATTTCAACCACATTTTCATCAGGTTTATTTGGTAAATCTTCAATAAATTTCTTAAACTCTTGACCATTAGCTAACTGGCTTCCAACATTCCATTGTAAGATTAGAAAAACTATCAACAACCCTCCTGTGAAGTCTGAATGTTACTTACTCCTCCTTGTAGGGGATCATTAATTAGAGTTAAGTTTTTTTATCTCTAGCTTTTATGCATCTTTAAATATAATTTTAACTTTTTTCTGTCCTACTTTTAGTTCGAGCTGCAAAATTTACCATATCTGCCGTGAAAGTGACAGACTTTAGTTTACCATCAATCAGAAAATCATTTGTTATACAATTATGTACTTTACCCACTTTTTAAACTATCTGTATTCTGGATATTAATAGGTCTCATGGACACTGTCTTCTGTACTTTTTACAGAGCCTCTGCATATACTATGCCCATTTCTACTTGAACATGCTGCACTTTTTACAGTTTTACAATATACAGGACACCCTGTACAAGCAGAGCTATGTTCCCCTCTATCATTCCTACAATTTAGCTTAATGTCTCCTCCACAACTGCCATAATCATGTTCTCTATCACATCAAACAAACCACTTTTTACCCTTACACACAACTGCTACACGACCAAATGTCTGGCACTGAAAACATCTCAGAGACTCAAACAATATAAACTCATACAACCTAAATTAACCCTATCCATCAACATTTATCCCATCAAATTTGATCAACACCAGTAAGTCATCTGTTCCAACTCCAGCACAAAACCCTTTCAAACATTTGGTGTCCACAACTTTTCCCCTGACTAAACTATTTTTAACCTGGTTCATGGATACATCTAGAGGCACACCAGAATATTCCCCAAAGCCAATGTCATTCGATATAATTTGTTGGTGTTACTTTTCTTCCTCCCAAAGCTTTCTCACATTACTTACTTTACAAAATACTACAGGTGCCCCAGTCTCTTACAGGTTTTAAGTCCACAATGCTTTTTTTTCTCAAATCCTAAATTAGAGCGCTATCAGAAACAGGCCCACAATCAAACTCAATAAAACATTACACTCTTTCTTTTATTTGAATCCTGTCTACAGCCTTCATCTCTTGACGATAAACTACCACAATCCTCAGTCGGCCGCTTTCCCAGAAACCTACCATTCGCCTTCCTTCATACATCTCCTATCACCCTGTACCACCCCTGCCTTCTCCTCCGCTTCCTGCCTGAGAGAAAGCTCCCAACAACGGGCTCAGTACCCTGCTCCAAACCCAATCGGCTTAAGTAGCTCCTGTGACTGCGGCTCGAATCTCAACGAGTCCCCGAAGGTCGCATTGGTATCCCGCCACAGTTTAACTTCCGGTCATTCCGACGAAGGAACGCAAACGGCGTCACTTCGCACGTTACGCACAGGCTCAACGTGAAGACGTCATCGCCTTGTAAAGCCGGCGGAGCGGTCACGCAGGCGTGCTGAGTAACATCCGGGCTTGGATAGGATGAATCCTAAATTACAACATGGCGACGGAGGGAGGAGGGAAGGAGATGAACGAAATTAAAACCCAGTTTACTACCAGGGAAGGTGTTTATAAAGTGTTGACCCACTCTGAATACAGCCGGCCCAATAGGGTGCCTTTTAATTCTCAAGGATCCAATCCAGTCAAGGTGTCATTCGTAAATGTGAACGACCAGTCCGGCAATGGGGACAGAATCTGCTTTAATGTGGGCCGGGAGCTGTACTTTTACATTTACAAAGGCATAAGGAAGGTAAACATCAAGATGTTAATTTTTGCGGGGGCGGGGTCAGTGAATGGGAAACAAGGCCTTAACAAAAAGTGGTTGTGTACATTGCACCCTGTCTGGTTAGCAATGAGTTGTTATTGCGGCGATTGAGGGTGGGAGCTGAGCTGACCCCTCAAACCCAGCTTGTCAGCTATAAACTGCACCACCTCCCCAATGAGCAATTATGGAAGTCGCGTTCAGTTTGCAAACACGTTTGGATTAGTGCAGTGGATTAAATCAACGTGAGTTTGCAGAGATTCCATGGTAGTGCTGTTGGCTCATTTTGTATATGTTTGCTTGTGCACTTACTAAACTAAATTTTAACATTTAGAATAATAATATGTGGAAAGAATTGAAATATAGCACAATTTAAATACTGTTTGAAAATTGTCAAGGGTTTCTTTGTTTTTGTACAAAATGACCCGGGCAAGGTTCAAAATGTTGCCTTTTTTATACGTAGTTTAAAACTGTTAAATTAGAATAGTGGCTGATGAATGTAGTTCATTCAAAATGTAGTTCTAGTGAAGAAATTTTAATTTGGACGAGAGGTTAAGAATGTTACTGGGTACACCTTGTTGGGCTTGCTTTTAGAATATGATGATTTAGAATGATTTGAACATTTATGATGTTTCATGTATTTATATGCTTTTTAAAATTTTTGTGCTACTTGCAAAAACAAATTTTGTATTTTACATTGATTTGTTTTTTTTGAATTGTATTTATTTAACTTGTGAACAACATTGATCTACTAGTTCAAGTACTAGTTCCAGGTCCAGTAGCTGTTTATTTTTGAAGGAGCAAAATATATTCGTTGAAAAATAATTACATGGATATAATTGGAGGCCATGTTAAAAATATTATTGAAGCTGTTGAATGTTGTTCTTAAAAGAAGTGATATTGATTTGACCAAGTGTGTTAGATGGGGTAGGCAGAAAGTGTGGTGATTAATTAAACAAATCAAATGGAAAAGCATGAATACAGAGTACATTTCTCGAGCTCGAATCTGAGCTAGCTAGTTAGAATAGGTTAACATGTTATCTATCTTGTGCAGAACAGCAGTGTTTTCTATTTTGCAAGTTTGAATTATTGAAAAAATTAACAGCACTTAAGTACTTTGAAAGATGTTGTGAATTATTAAAAATACACAATTGTATTTATGGACCAAAGAAGATCTGGGCATGAGACTAAATGTGAGGTTTCAGCTGTTTGCATTTCTTTTAAAGAAAGGATTGTGCTTAACTTACAGTTTGGGACATTTAAACAATATAACCTCCATCAATGCTTGTTCAGTAGTTTATTGCATCCAGGAATTTCTGTAATCATCATAACAATCAAATGTTAAATCAACTCTATCATATGGGTTGATATGTTTTAGATAATTTGTAGTTTTCCATTATGTAAAAAATTATATTTTACTGTATTTCCTTTTATATCTTGCACCTGCTTGAGATCTGCACAGTACCTTTTGATAATATCATTTCTGATGTAGTTGGTGTGGATGCGCAGAGATCTAGCAATTTTTTTGGTGTTGGTTAGCCAGAAGGCAGGACCAAGTTACCTTCTGAGATGGACTTGAGTCAGCCTGGTTTGTAGTCTACTAAGCAACGTACACATTCTCTGAAGAAGGGTCTCGGCCTGAAATGTCGATTGTTAGTTCATTTCTATGAATCCTTTCCTGACCTGCTGACTTCCTCCAGCATTTTGTGCATGTTGCTTTAGGTTTCCAGTATCTGCAGAATTTCTTGTTTTTGTAGGACAGTATACTAGAACACTTAACACCAGGTATATTTAAATAGAACCTCTAGTGTTTACTGTCACTCCAACTGAAGAATCTTCTCAATATATTTCAGGTAACCCACTCTATAGAAAGAGCCTAGCCAGAGAAATTGTGTTGCCTGCTAGTAGACCTTTTAATTGCTGACTAAACTGCACATTTAACAAAGTGCTCGAGGGGAGTGATTTGTTATTCATTGTTGGTGCAGTTTCTGACTCTGTTGGGCACTCAAGTTCTTTGGACATAGAAAAATGAGATAATGTAAATACACTGAGAATAAGGATAAAACCTCACAAGTTGCAGGTTTCTGAGTAGTTTGATTAAGACAATTAGAGCAATAGTGTCGGAGGGTAGAATTTATTTTTGAGGGATCAGGGTTGTACCCAAACAAGACTGAACCAATATCAGGGGTGTTTGCTCATCCTGTTGGGGAGAGCTTCAACTGGATGTGCTGAAAGGGATGGGTATATGAGTAGGGAGGTAGAAAAGAGCGGAGATAGATGATAAAAATGAAAGAATGGGAAATAGAAAGCAAAAGGAGGGAATAAAGGGCAAGAAACAAATGGAGCTGCAACAGATGATAGGTAGGTTTAATCTAAGACACTCTCACAGCTATCTTGACTACCTCTTCCCACTTTGTCACCTGTAAAAATGCAATTCCCTTTTCTCAGTCCCTTTGTCTCAGCGACATCTGTTCCCAGAATGAGGCTTTCCTTTCCAGAACATCAGAGATGTCCTCTCTCCAAAGAATGGGGTTTTCCTTCCTCTAGCATTGATTCTGCTCTCACCCACATCTCTTCCATTTCCTGGACATCCACACTCACTCTATTTCCCTTCACCTTTACAGAGATAGAATTTCTCTTCTCCTCACCTACCACCTCATGAGCTTCCAAACCCAGTACATCATTCTCTGCAACTTCTGCCATCTCTAATGGGATCCTACCACCAAACACAACTTAATCCTCTATCAACTCTCAGCTTTCCATAGGGATCACTCCCTCTGTGAATCCCTTGTTCATTCATCCCTCCACACTGATCTCACTCCTGGCATGAATCCAATCATGTGGAAGAACAGCTATACCAGCCTATTCACTTCCTCCCTCACTTCCATACAGGGCCTTCCAGGTGAGGCAATGTTTCATCTGCAAATTTGGGGTGCCTACTGTATCTGGTGCTCCTGATGCGCCCTCAGTTACTTTGGTGAGACCTGACGTAGATTGGGGGACCGCTTTGTTGAGCATCTTTGTTCCATCCACAGCGAGCAGGATTTCTTGGTGGTCAACTTTTTAAATTCCCATTCCGACCTGTTAGTCCATGGCCTCCTCTATGGCCACTAACAAGATGGAGGAGCAGCACCTCGTATTCCATCTGAGTAACCTCCAATCTGAAGGCCTGGATTTTGCTTTTTCTAACTTCTGGTAATTTTCGCCCCCCTCTCTTCTCTCCTTCCATTTTCAACTCTGGCTCCTTACCTGCTTATCACCTCCCCCTGTGCACCCTTCCCTTTCTCACATGGTCCACTGTCCTTTCCTGTCGGATTCCTTCTTCAGCCCCTTACCTTTCCCCCCATCACTTCCCTTTCTCACTTCATTCTCCTCCCCTGCCCCCCCCCCCAAAACCTGGCTTCACCACCTATCACCTTCCAGCTTGTATCCCCTCCCCTCCCCCACCTTCTTACTCTGGCTCCTTACCTCTTCCTTTCCAGTCCTGATGATGAGTCTCGCTCCAAAACAGCAACTGTTTATTCCTTTTCATAGATGCTGCCTGACCTGCTGAGTTCGTCCAGCATTTGCTGTGTGTTAACATAAGGTAGGTTTTTGTGTTGGGGGGGGGGCGTGGAACAGAAATTAAGAATTCTACGTCTTAATTGAAACTGTGAACTAAAACCATAACTGAATGGTATGATATACTGATTATGGGAACCTAGTTACAAGGAGCTGAAAGCTAGGAACTTGGTATACAGGTGTATATACTGGTGATACTGGGACAGCTCTGCGAATCAGGGTTGAAATAACTCAAGTAGTGTGAGATGATTGAAGCTAAAAAATGTATTCTGTTTAGATGGAGACAAATAAAATAACAAGGGAAGGTAGGCAGTGGCTGGAGAAATGTATAGGTCCACATCAGTAAGAAAAGTATAAAAAAACACTAAGAAAAAGCAAAACTCAGGAAATAATGAGGGGTATGTTAATCAGGGTGATGGTAATCTTTTTTGGGTTAATCTCAAAATGAAAGATACAAGAATAAATTCGAGTGCATTCGGGATAGCTTCCTTGTGCAATACTTTGTGGAACCAACCAAGGGACAGGCTAATTTGGATCTGATAATGTGAAATGAGAGGGATTAAATCAGCCATCTTGGAATACAACACTCCTCTGGAAGTTCTGATCACAATATGATAGAATTTAGCATTCACTATGAAAAAGGAAATTTTTTTAACTTAAGAAGAACTTGAAATGAGTTGAAGAACTTGAAGAGAGTTGGTTTAAAGTGTAGTGATTAAGTAGGTTCAGGTAAGATAACAGATGCTTAAAGAGGAATTTCATGGCTCCCAGCAAATGTATTCCAGTGAGAAGGATAGTGTCTAAGCGAAAGAATAGAGTGAATAATGCATCCATGGCTTATCAACAAAATTAACGAGGGCATTATGTTGAAATAAAAAAATGTGAAGTTGCAAAAACTCGTGGTAGCCTTGCAAATAAGGGATAAGTTCAGAATACAATGGACTACAATAAAATCTTGGGGAAATTAAGTTCCGTGAGAAGCAATAACTTGAAAATCTTGTATCCATAAAGAGGAAGAGAAAGGTGAAAGTGAACAAAGGCCCTAAGTGAATGAAACTGCAGAAATATTTATGGGTAGCAAGGAAGTAGCAGAGGAACTGAACAGATATTTGGCATCAATCCTTGTGGTAGAAAATAGTATGAACATCAATGATAGTTTACAAAAGTGGTTGGGGAGACGATTTAATTACCATTACCTTCAGCAGAGACTAATGGCCTGATGGGTCCCTAAGAGTTAGCTACAGGATTGGTGGATGCAGTGGCAGAATCTTTCAAAACTCCTTAAATTTTGGTGAAGTACAGGAGGAATGGATAACTACCAGAGTGGCCCATCAAAATATCTTGCAAGGCATTATGCGCCAATGGTGTATTTGGCAGGGCACCCAAAACCTGTAGCAACCAACTGGCTGGAGTGTAAACAAACACCTTGAACCTCTAATTGCTACAGTCGGAGGCTCCACCTGCTTCAAAAGGACATCAATCATGTCAGTGGCCAAAAAGAGCAGGGTGAGTTGCCTCAACAACAGTTGTCCAGTGGTGCACACATCTATTGTTTCAGTGTTCTTCATGAAAGCCTGATTCAGAATCTGAGCATGATTCAAAATGAGTGCCAAAATGAAAGGAAGGCAGCAAGTCTGTTAGTCTAACCATTATTATTGGTAAAAATGTTGGAATCAATTATGAAGGAGATAACAATATTTACAAAGTCATAATTGGATCAAGCAGAGTTGACGTGCTCTATGATGGAGAAATGATGTTTAATTGGTTAGAGTTTTTTGCGGAAGTATAGAGATAAGAAATAATATATTTTGATTATCAAAAGGTACTGAAGAATAAAGTGATTATAGTTCATGGTGCTGGATGTAATATTAACATACAGGCTTGAATAAAGTGCACAAATACCAAGTAGAGATAAGAGGTTTATTTTCAACTGGATAACCTGTA
The DNA here is from genome assembly GCF_048418815.1 of Hemitrygon akajei. Lineage (NCBI taxonomy): Eukaryota > Metazoa > Chordata > Chondrichthyes > Myliobatiformes > Dasyatidae > Hemitrygon > Hemitrygon akajei. Next base: position 41,211,307 of record NC_133126.1, on the reverse strand, counting down.
ACTAGCAGGGTGCCAGAGGAATCAGTGCTGTGACCATTGCTGATTTTATACAAATGTAGGTGTAAAGTCAAACTAGTTGGAAACAGTTAAGCAATATAGATTAAATGATGAAGCAAAATGATGACAAACAGGATACAATGTAAGACGATATAAAATTCATTTGGAAGGAAAAGTGACGAAACAGATTTAGAGAAAGACTGTGTAATGCTGAAGTGCAGAAGTTAGGGTTCTTGAAGTATGAAACAAAGGTAACATATATCTAAATGCAGTGCATAATTGGAAAGAATTTTAACTCAAGGAGGCAGGGATGTCTTATAACTGTACAAAGTATTGGTGAAGGCACATCTAAAGTAATTTATTGATGACCTCATTTAAGGTAAGATTATTGATGTCAAGTTGGTGAAGGTTCACTAGGGTGATTCCAGATATGAAGGGATTATCTTAGGAAAGGTTTGGATCTTATTGAAATAAAATTATTAGCAGCTTGATGATCTGAATTCCTGGGGATTTTTGTTTTGTAGAGAATTTAGAATCAGAAAATAAGGTAATGTCTATTTAAGATGAGATGAGGAAGGATTTCTTTCAAGTATTGAGAGTCTTCAGAATACCTTGTTTCAGTGATATGGAGGCTGAACTCTGAATTATAAAGAACACTTTCCAAGAAGACTTTTGCTGGAACTGTAAGTTTTGTTAAGTGTAGAGAGACTTATGGTGCTGCTATTTGAAATAAGAGTTTGTGAACTCTTCTCTCTAACTTCTGGTAATTTCCCTCCCCTCCGCTTTCGTTCTCAACTCTGGCTCCTCACCTGCTTATCACCTCCCCCTGTGCACCCTTCCCTTTCTCGCATGGTCCACTCTTCTCTCCTATCAGATTCCTTTTTCAGCCCTTTACCTTTTTCACCCATCATTTCACTTTCTCACTTCATTCTCCTCCTCTGCCCTCCCCCAAACCTGGCTTCACCACCTATCACCTTCCAGCTTGTATCCCCTCCCCCCTCCCCCACCTTCTTACTCTGGCTCCTTACCTCTTCCTTTCCAGTGCTGATGATGAGTCTCACTCCAAAACAGCAACTGTTTATTCCTTTCCATAGATGCTGCCTGACCTGCTGAGTTCCTCCAGCATTTGCTGTGTGTTAACATAAGGCAGGTTTTTGTGGGGGGGTGGGTGAGATGAGGAAAGCAGAACAGAAATTAAGAGTGCTACATCTAAATGCTTATGTTAACTGTGAGCTAAGAGTGTAACTGAATGGTATGATCTGATTATGGGAACATAGGTACAAGGAGTTTAAAGCTAGGAACTTGGTATACAGGTGTATATACTGGTGATACAGGGACAGCTCTGCTAATCAGGGTTGAAATAACTCAAGTAGTGTGAGATGATTGAAGCTAAGAAAATGCATTCTGTTTAGATGGAGACAAATAAAATACCAAGGGAAGGTAGGCAGTGGTAGGAGTAATGTATAGGTCTTTGTGCACTTGGAGATTTAAAAAAAATGCTGAAGGAAATAAGCAATATAGATATATAAACAGTTTTATTAATACTTGGCCATTCCCACAGGAATAGCTCCCATGGTGAAGGTAATCATGTTGGAGAGGGTTTATCTATTGTTTGTGTTTGGTATTCAGTTTGGGTGAATTACATTTGAGGTGTTTTGGTAAAATGAAAAAATATCAAATACTTTATTGAAAATGTCTTTAATGGTGTCCCATTTAGAAATAAACCGTTATGCATAGAAGCCACATTCAATTTGTACACAGCTGACTAAGTAACAGACAATAGAAGATTGAGGTGACTGGTTCTTTTTTTAGACTGGAGGAAAGGGAATAGTGGTGTTCCCCTATGGTCTGTGTTAGCTTTATTGTTTTTTTAATATACAGTAGATTGTGGTTAATTGGGCCATCGGCTAATTGGGGCAACTGCTTATTTGGGGTAACTCATAAAGAACAAAACTAATTGAGAAAATAGCCAGATTCTGTTCATTTATTTGGGAAAATTTGCTTGTTAATTGGGGCAGGTGACTTGCTGAACAGTTTCTAAGTAGCGTCAGTTGCGTTAGACACTGCAGCAGCCTTAGAGTGGATGGTTTTAAAATAGCATCAATTGTGTGTGTTGGTGCTCAACAAGCAGTGATTTTGTCACTGATGGTGAAAAATAAGCATTAAGACAATTCAGACCTGTTTTGTTCACATCTATTTCAAGCATTCAGGCTTGGAGATGCCAGAAATAGCTGGGAGTGAAAATGAAACAATTTCACTATTTTAACAAGTTAGGAACTAAGAATTTGAAGGCATGGACAATCAACTTGAATGGTACAATAAAATTAAAGATTCAGAGGATGTAATCAATGATAGCATTGTATGAAAGCAGTCCATTCTCTGCTTCAGGTGTCTGCACTGACTTTGTTCATTGCATACACTAGCTGAACTTCTCCGTCGTTAACTATTAGGAACTAATATACAGTTTGATAGTATTGGTAATGTTCTAATTTGTTCCTGATTTCATTTAAATACATAATCTGTTACTCAGATAAAGTGTTTTTTAAATACCTTTTTAACAATTTCTATGAAATTTCAGCAAAATGGGGCAGCTGCTTAATTGAGCCAAAATGTACCGGTCCCATTGTGTCCCAATTAACTGGAATCCACTGTATTAATAACATAGCCTTGGGGGGTAGCAAGGCACAATTTCTAGATTTGTAGCTAACTCTAGAGTTAGTATGGTGTACTGTAAAGAAGATGATGGTAGATTGCGGTAGAATATGATGAGGGTCGTCCATCAGCATCAATGAAGACCTCGACACCGTTAGTGCTTTTTTGCGAGGTCGAGTTGCTAGCTCGATGCTCAACCCAGCATGGATGGAATGCATGATTTCCGGATTTGAACTTGGGACCTCTCGCCCCGAAGTCCAGCGCTGATGCCACTACGCCACCAGCCTGCATGATAGTGTCGAGACTAGCACTTGATTTGGGTTTAAGTGAGGGAGAGTTGAGCAGCGTCAGTCTCTCTCTCTTCCCAATTCCCATCTGGATCCAGTGGCAAGACAAGAGTCAAGATGGCTGGAGATGGGACTAGGCACAGTGGATGACCAGGACATCTTCTGTGTCTTGTTGTGCTCTGCGTGTTTCACGACACTTACAGAGACAGCCTTCTTGACCGTTGGACCTTCCATTGGTCTCGTCTGCTCAATCCACCAGAGTCTGTCTTCACATTCTGGGAGATAACTCCCGATCTCACCAAGGGTTTGAGACCCGTCGGCTACCCTCACCTGGTTTAGCCGGCCTGTCGAAGCTGTTGCCTGGGGTGTGGCCGCTGTCACATGCAAACAGCTACGGGGAGCCACAGGTGAGAGCTAAGTGTCAGGTGGGGACCAAAGGCGGACAAACCGCCTTGAAAAGTATGCGACATGTTCCCCCACCAGGGGTGCTACCCCTCCCAGTATGTTTAAGAGAGATGCAGGATCAAAGGGACCTGAGATAATAGGTGCCCAAGTTATGAAAAGCGACAGGGCAGATTGAGAAACTGAGGCATGCACCATTTTATATTTTATCAGCAGGGTTCCACAAAGAGAGGGAGAGAATGGTATGTATTTATTTAGGGATGCAGTGCTGTAACAGGCCCTTCCAACTCAATGAGCCCTGCCACCTGATAATGTCCATGTGACCAATTAATCTACTAATATGTGAGGAAGCTGGTGTACCCCGGAGGAATAGTATGCGGTGACAGGAAGATCATGCAGATCTTACAGTGGCTGGATTGAGCCCAGTTTGCTGGAGCTGTACAGACATTACCATCAATCACTATGGTACTGATGATCTACAAAAAATGGATTGGAGAATGAAAAAAAGGGAAAAAAATTAAGCAACCTGAAGAAATATAATTTCATTCAGTTAGTGGCTAGAATCTGGAATATAGCACTTACAGGTATAGTGGCCAGGAAAGGTGCAAAGTTGTGGAATAAACTTCGCCAAATGGAACTGGCAAGTTGCTCTGGTAGAGAGCCAGTATAGGTATGATAGGCTGTGTGGTGGTATCTGGTGCTGTTGTCTTATGATTTGTAAACAATAGGAGTATGTGTTGGCACTGGAGAAGATTCACCAGGATGTTGTGTGAGGTGGAACATTTCAATTATGAGGAGAGACTGAATCAGAGGGTGTGATGGGGAATGCAAAATAATTTTAAACCTAACAGGGTAGACATTAAGAAATTGTTCTCCACAACTGATGATTATAGATTTAGGAGAAGGACTAAAGGTCCAGAGGAAGTATGAGGAAGCTTTTATTTCCATCCTTGGGTGGTTAAATCTGGAACACCTGACTTGATTGGGTGGGGGAAGTAGAAAATTTTAATAGATGAGTACTAATTTCTATGGCATAGTAGTCTATTGACCAAGAAGGTAAATGGGTAATTGGTGGTAGGCATGAAAGAGTTTGTGTTTGTCTTGTGTGACCTTGACTCAATTCTATTTTGGAAAAGGTTCTGGTAAAATCTAGCGACTATTTGACGAGTTTCTCAGATGACTTAATGGGGAGAAATAATCAGATAATTTGTTGGATTGTTTTACCTGAAAAGAAATCAGAGTAGCAAACTGTATGTAGAGCAGGCATTCCCAATCTGGGGTCTATAGCATTAAAAGATTGAGAACCCCTAATGTAGAGTGAGATGCTAATGATTGGACTGCATGTAGATTACAAAATGATATTTGAGGAAATAAAAATAGATGAAAATAAAAATCAGGAGGTTTAATATCACTGGCATATGTTGTAAAATTTGTTGTTCTGTGACTGCAGTGCATTGCAATTAAGTGATCAGTTGGCTGAGGTTATCCATGGATGGTGCGTCCTAGCTGTCTGTCTACGTGATACGCAAGCCAAGTCAGTATAATATGGAGAGCAAGCTCCTCCTCACCACGCAGCTAATAAATCCAAAGGAACAGCAGCTTTTACCAATCCTGTGCTGTAGTCCTTTCATAGCAGATGCAATCAGTTAGATACTCTCCATGATGCTTTACAGGAGCACCGCAGGGATGTGTGCTTAGACCCCTACTCCACTTGCCTTACATCTTGACTGTGTGGCTAAGTACAGCTTGAACACCATATGCAAGTTTGCTGATGACACCACTTTTGTGGGCTGTATCAGAGATTGTGATGGATCAGCTTACAAGAGGAAAATTGAAAATTTGGCTCTGTGATGTAATAACAACAGCCTCTTACTCAATGTCAACAAGACCAAGGAACTAACTGATTGTAGATTTGAGGGAAACCAGAGGTCCATGAGTCAGTACTCATTGGAGGATCAGAGGTGGAGAGTGTCAGTAGCTTTATATTCCTGGGTGTCACTATCTCAGAGGACCTGTCCTGGACCCATCATATAAATATAATTGCAAAGAAAGCACAACTGTATCTCTACTTCCTCCGGAGTCTGCAGAGATTAGGCACGTTCTAAAAAAACCTTGGCAAACTTCTAAAGATGTGTAGTGGAATGTCTGCTGTCTGGCTGCATCATGGCCTGGTATGAGAACACCAATGCCTTTGAGTAGAAACTCCTACAAACGGTAATGAATTCGGCCCAGTACATCACGAGTAAAACCTTCCCAACCATTGAACACATCTACATGAAATGTTGCTGTAGAAAAGTAGCATCCATCATCAAAGGTCTCACCACCCAGGCCATGCTCTTTTCTCAGCAATACACACAAAATGCTGGAGGATCTCAGAAGGCCAGGCAGCATCTATGGAAGAGAGTACAGTTGATATTTTGGACCGATACCCTTCATCAGGACATGATCAATCCTGATGAAGGGTCTTTGCCCAAAATGTGGACAGTACTCTTTTCCATGGATACTGCCTGGCCTGCTGAGTTCCTCTATCATTTTGTGTGTGTTGCTTGGATTTCTAGCATCTGCACATTTTCTCTTGTTTATGCTCTTTTCTTGCTGCCATCAGGTAGAAGGTACAGGAACCTTGTACCACGAGGTTCAAGAACAGTTAACTACCCCTCAACCATCAGGCTCTTGAACAAAAGAGGATAACTACACTTATTCTGTTTTTGCTGTTCCCACAACTGATGGTCTCACTTTAAGGACTCTTTGTTGTTATTTCATGCTCTTGTTATTTATTGCTTTTTATTTATATTTGAATTTGCTCAGTTTGTTGTTCTTTGGTCCTATTACAGGTATTGTTGTATAGATTTGCTGAGTATGCCTGCTGGAAAAAGAATCTCAGGGTTGTGTGTGGTGACATGTATGTACTCTGATTATAAATTTTACCTTGAACTTTGAACTTTTTAACTTTGATCCGCAGAAATTTGCGTGTAGTGTCTTTGGTAACATACCGATACTTATCAAACTTCCAATAAAAAATATAGCTACTGTTGTGCTGCTTTCGTAATTACATCAATATGTTGGGCCCAGGGTAAATCCTCAGAAATATTGACACCCAGGAACTTGAAACTACTCACCCTTTCCACTTCTGACTGAGGACTGGTGTGTGTTCCCTCTACTTGCCCTTCCTGAAGCTCACAATCAATTTCTTGTTTGAGTGCAGAGTTGTTGCTGCAACACCACTCCATCCATCTTGCTCCTGTATTCCCAGTCCTCACCATTTGAAATTCTGCCACTCGTAGTTGTGTTGGTGGCAAGCTTACTGATGGTGTTTGGGCTGTGCCAATCTACACAACTGTGGACGTAGAGAGAGTTGAGCAGTGGGCTCAGTGAACATCCAGGGGTGCACCAATGTTGATTGTCGGCAAGGAGGAGATATTATTTCCGATTCGCACTGACTGTAGTTGCCCAGTGAGGAAGTCAAGGATTCAGTTGCAGAGGGAGGTGCAGATGCCTAAGTTTTGGAGTTTGTTGATTAGAAATGAGGGTAGGAGCTGTAGTCAGTAAACAGCAGCCTGACATGGGTATTATTATTGTCCGGGTGATCCGAGGCTGAATGGAGAGCCCGTGAGATTTCATCTGCTGTAGACCTATTGTTGCCAGGCAAATTGCAGCAGGTCCCGATCCTTGCTTAGGCAGGAGTTGATTTTAGCCACGGACAACCTCTCAAAGTACTTCATCACAGTAGATGTGAGTGCCACTGGGTAATAGTTATTGAGGCAGCTCACCCTGCTCTTCTTGGGCATCGGTATGATTGTTGCCATTTTGAAGCAGATGGGAACTTCTGACTGCAGCAGTGAAGGATTAAAGATGGCTTTGAATTCTCCTGCCATTTGGTTGGCATAAGTTTTCAGAGCCCTACCAGGTACATCATTGGGTCCTGACGCCTTATGAGGGTTCACGCTCTTGAAAGATGTTCTGATGTCAGCCTCAGAGACCGAGTTCTATTCTGGCATCCTCTGTAAGGAGTCTGTAAATGCTCCTTGTGGAATGTGTGGGTTTTCTCCGGCTCCTCCGGTTTCCTTCCGAAGACACACTTGGATAGGTTAATTGGTCATTGTAAATTGTCCCATGACTAGATTAGGAGTAAATTGGAGTTGTTGGGGGTAGCGGGGAAGGGCCTATTCTGCACTGCAACTCTAAATAAAAAAATATATATTTGTTCTATTTAATTTAGGAATTAATTGTATAATACCTTGCATGTTGAAATATTTATTGTTTAGCTGTCGCTTAATTTGTTTATTTACTGTATTGTTGGTGTGCAGTTCAGTTCCAAATAATGGATAAAGCCTCCTTAATTTTTGTGTTATGGTATATGAGTGCTGGGTTTGCCAAGGATTCCTATTGCTGATCCCTGGTTCTCTGAGAAGTTGAGTCATCTTGAATGACTGTAGTCCTTCTATAAGTAATGCTGCGTGACCTTGGGCAGGGAGTTCCATCCTTCAGAAGCAGTGATGATGAAAGAGCAGCAATAAAAATACCCTTTGCTCTCAGCTCACAAATGAAGTTCAGTTCTTCCAGCGCTTCAGACTTAAACCAAATGTGGACTGAAGTGCTGAATTCCAAAGCTGAGCTAAGAGTGCTATGAGATCATAGTAATATTTGATTGCATGTAACATCAAACATGCACCTTTTCGCTTTTTATTCTATTATATCTTCTTATAAATCTCTTATCTTTGGTTAATAATTTCATAAATGTAATGTATCTAGCACACTGTTAGGGTAACGTGGGTCAGCAGGGGTAAACATGACAGTTAAGTGAGTATCAGTAACTGAGGAAAATGAGGAAAGGTGGTTCATTTGAGTGCTGAGTTACTATTGGGCCGAATACCCTGTTCCTTCACTGTGTAAAGTTTACAGAATATGGAGGATCCGAGGTAAATTGAGTTGGACAAATGACAAAGCAGTTCTCACAGACAAGCATTAGGATCTTGTTGACATGAGTTGGTGTGCTCCAAAGGCTTCGTGAATAGTTTGTTGTGTTGTAAGCTGTGGTTGTCTGAGAATTTAAAAAAATTACTTCTATCTTTTTCCACATCAATTATTATTCCTCTTTGCCACAATATGCCCTAAATTGGAAAGATTTCAAAAAGAAATTAATTTATCATGTGCCCTACCTGGTCATTCTGTGGCCTTACTCAAAAAATCACCAGATTTTCAGCAACTTTGTTTTCTATTGCATTGTTTTGGATATTTCCCGAATTCCCTTGACAATCAAAGAAAGTGAGGAAATTGTTTTCTTGCTGCAGGCATGTTGGGTTGTATGCTTGCTTTGTTTTCCACAAATGGGAAAGGAAAGGCACCCACCCTTTTGCATTATATGCTCACCTAAATAAAAAAAAAGTTCTTTACAGAGCTTTTGTTAATATGGGATATTAATTTATTAACTTAATTTTCTTATCTTTTGAAGGTTGTTCCATTCTGGGGCCAATGTTTTTAAATGTTTAAGCAAAGTACTTGCAATTGGAATTGAGGTTAGTTTATGAGGGAGAGCACCCTGCCTTCAGGTCTCAGAAGTAGAGTTATAATCAGACAAGAAAATAAGGTTATTAGAATATAACCTATTTGGATTGTATTACATTTGCGATCTGATTTCAAAACGCATCTGTATCTTTTTTTTCCAAAACCCTGAATTGCTTTTCTCCATGCCTGTTGAGCCACTCCAATTTTCTTTTGCCTATATCAGATGAATAGTTCGGTCAATTTAACATTCCAATGGCTTTTATCTTTGTATACAAATCAAATTTTCATGTAGAGTTCAGTACAAGTTGTCAGTGGTTTTCCTCATTCCCAGAGGAAAGCGTATGTCTGAGAAATTCAAGGTTACACTCAGATGTTACTGCTGCAAAGTTATCAGTTATCAAGCATTTTTCTTTAAAAATATTTGTGAACGGGTTGCTTATTTGCTTCAGTGGCCCAGGAACAGCAAACGAATGTTGATAATAGACAATATTCTCTCAACACTCCAACTGTCAAGTGATTCAATCTTTAAATGTACTGTTGAATTTGCCTAAGATGTAGGTATCATTGTTGATCTACCAGCAAATCCACAAAATCATTGAGAGGAGAGAGTGTATTGGTTAGGGGATGAAAGTTACAAGGTGATATGCAATTATACGGAGTTCTTGGATTAGAAGAACCGCCTTTTTGGTGGGGGTGGGGTTGTATTATATAACGAGTTTGAGAATAGCAGAACAAATTTTTAAATTGAATTTTGTATATTTTTCCACCAAATGCTAGCTAAATAACCCATGTAGTTGACTGTTGGTTATGAACAAATTTCAATTGCTTCTGCAAAACTTAAATTGTAAAGTCTATTAGAGTTGAGTTCAGTATTTTATTTTCTAGTTGGATTTCTTAATTGTTCACAGAAGTGCAAATGCACAAACATTTTTCATCACCTCCCCCTCTCAGTATGGAAGTTCATCCTATTTAATGTTGAATTATTTGAAACCAACAACACATACTGTGCACATTTTTCTTAACTGAACTTCACAGCTTTTTTTTTAAACAAAAGAATAGCAATAAAATATATTTGTGATGGAAGCTGCACCTGGTATGTTTGCACATGTTAAATCCTATTTCATGTTGTACATATTTTCCACATAACAACCTTGCATTTTAGTACAAGCTTGGATGTATTCCCCAGTTAAAGTAAATTTTCAAATAAAGATTTTCCTTTTATATTGTCCTTGCAATCCATAGGTGATTTGGAGGATGTCTTTGCAATTTGTTAATGTCTCATTTAAAAGATGGAGCCTCTTGACATTGAGCTCTTCACTGAGTTGAGTTTTACACTACTTTGCTCCAGCAACAGAGCCTAAAGCTCCAAAGAGAATCCAGAAACTGCACCCACTATCTTTTCTGACCTTCACTCCTGGTGATCTGAGTATGTCAGTTTATTACGAACCCATGTCTGAGTGTGCAGTGCAGGCCTGTAATCAATGGGAGGAGGTTTTCCAAGATTACTGAAATTCAAACCCACAGCTTAATACCATGTACTGATCTGATTTAGTGTAATATCCAGTGCCTTAATGTTATTCATTTTTCACATTTTATTTTCCTTTTATTAAAAATGCAGCATTGTTAAAAACAGACTTTTGTATCCTTATCTTTCTATGTTGATAGAAGGAGTTCCAGATGTAATTTTTAAAAAAACTGACCCAATGTTTATGACCTGTAGATTCGGAGGAAAAAGTACAGAAATGCAAGTTCAAAAATATTTACAAAAAGTCACAAAAACATTAGAACGAGGTTTTAAAATAAGACATTAAACAAGTTCTCAGTGTATTTTTAACATTGGAGTAAAGACTTAACCAGCATGACACAGAATAGTTTTAGTGTTGAAACATATGTGGAATGGTAGTGTAAGTGGTTGGTATAACACCATTACAGCACCAGCAATCAGAAATCAAGATTCAATCTGTAAGGATTTTTTAATGTTCTCAGTGTGACTGCAGGGATTTCCTCTGGGTGTTCTGGTTCCCCCATGTTCCAAAGACATTTGGGTTAGCAAGTTGTGAAAATGCTGTGTTGGTGCTAGAAGCAAAGTGATGCCTGCGGGCTGTCTCCAGCACACAGGTGTCACCTTCAGATGTGTGGGTCATTGATGCAAATGATGCATTTCACTCTGTTTCGATGCATATGTGACAAGTAAATCTAATCTTAGTACTTATACATTTACCACTTGACAATCACCTTTGGTTAAATTTAATTATGCAAACTGCTGCTATCAATAATAAATTAACTACTGTGGTGTACTTAAAGTACAAGAATAGATAATGATATTTATTATAGTAAAGCAGAGGCATGTACACTTGCAGTTTTCCATCAAGTTGTAGCTTGCTCTCCAAACTAAACTACATGTACTGTATACTCGTGTATCTGTACTAGAACCTTGGAAAGGCAAGGGAAACTCATTAAACACATGCTTTCTAATTTAACTGCTCGACTATTAGAGTCATACGTATTTGTTTAGTTTTTCGATCTAGATTGAATTCATGGATGCTATTATTTTATTTGATATTCTACAGAGGCTAGTATTTAAATGTATTATAAATCAGTCATTTGTTTTTGTTTGGCACAGCAGAGCAATGCCACAGGTAGTGCTACTGCTTCATGGCTCCAGCTACACAAGGTTGGTGCTACCTTTGTGCGGTTTGTACATTCTCACTGTAGTTGTGTGGGTTTTCAGTTTCTTCCCACATCTCAAAGACATTCTGACCGGCAGGGTTATAATTAATTGCCCCTAGTGTAGGTGTGTGATAGAATAAGGATGGGGCAGATGTGTATGCAAGAGAATGTGTTACAGGGGAAAAACAGTGGGCAAATTGGACTGTTGGTATTAATCTGAGAGCCAGCATGGATGTGATGGGTCTACTGGCTACCCTTTGAGTCATAACAAATGAGAAATTCATTCTGTCAGCTGAGGTTTTGCGTGTCTTCTAAGCAAGTAGTTATTTTGATTAAAATTGAGCTTGAATTTGGTAATATTAAAAAATAACTCGTGTAGTTGTGTTGCATTTAAAGATGTTTGACGGGTAGAAAGTTTTGACCATGTTTGCAGCATTATTGTTAAAAAGCACAGATTCTAGAATCTCAAACAAAACAGGGTGCTGGAAGTTGAGTCCTGTTTTATATGCTGCAGCATGGGTTGCTCCTTTATGATCGAATGTAAATATAAATTTTGTCCCTAAGCTGTAATATTAAAGTGACCTCTAGATTTATTTTGCTAAATCTGATTTCTTGGCAAGTAAAGGAAATGCAAAATGTAATTACAATCATCCAGTTGTCTATTTTAACTTTAACAGGTGTGTAAAGAATGGGGAAAAATGTCCGATGGTAAAGAACTACTTTTGACCCAATTTTTAACATATAATTTAAAATATTTTAATTTGATTTCCTTCAAGCAAGTTAATTCCAATTATCATTGTTAGTATTTAGGTTTGCATACAAAGTAAAATGTTATTGCATTTGGTTCTCAGTTATTTGAAAAAGTTTGTCTTCTGCAACAGCGTAACAGTATGTTCCAATGCCAGCTTTGATCATTTGTAGTTGCTTTTCTTGGCTTGTGCCTTTTTGTTCAGGTGACGACTACCAGTATCTTGAACTTCCCTCCACTCCCCCCACCACCTTACTCTGACTCCTCATCTTCAGACCTGATGAAAGGTCTCGGCCTGAAATATTTACTGTACTTTTTTTTTCATAGATGCTGCCTGACCTGCTGAGTTCCTCCAACATTTTGTGTGTGTTGTTTGGATTTCCAGTATCTGCAGATTTTCTTTTGTCTTGAACTTCATACTGGTCTTTAGTATGAAATGTGACTGAGCTGTTCACTTTGTAGATGTTCTTGTTTTTACTAATATGGATTCAATGCTAGTGCTGTACCTGGATCTTGGCATGAACGTAATTAAGGTTGATATTTCTGAGAAATGATGAGGCCATGCTGTAGTGAGGTACAAAACAAATTATTATAAGATGAATATAAAGTTAAAATCCATTTTGCTATAATATGGGAAATACACTTTTCATTCTGATAGAAGGGACGACTGCGCTCCATCAGTCTCGTCACATCAGAAAAGGATCACGTGTACATTTCTGGTGTTGTCTGTCCTCCAAGGAATTATTTATATTTGCTTTCAGTGCTGTTTTATTGGGTCGGTTCACAGTATGTTATAACTGTTGCCATTTTTATCACCTAAGCAAAGGAAATAGAAATGCTGTTATATAGTTTGAATCTACTTAGCAAGTGAAAATTACTGGAATGCCAAACTACCCATGCCTCAAACATGCATATATGAAATGCTCGATGCGCTGTGTTGATTAATAAAGCTGCTTGAAATGTGCAAAATTTTCTGAAAGTCACTAGCTTCAATAATGTTTTGTAATTCTGGGTTATATGCATCAATCCCCTGTGCTTTTGTAGGTAGTAAACTGTGCATTTAAGAAATAGAGGTGAGGTAGGAGGATAAAAAGAGTGAATATTGTCAAAACACAATCTTTTAAACAGATCTATAGAGGTGGTAACAGAATAGAGGAACAAACTTCTTGATCCATGGTATTTGTGCTGACCATGAGGTTAATTTAAATTGTGTATCTGCCTGCATGTGGTCTGGATCCCTCAGTTCCCTGCCTGTTCTAATGTCTCTTTAAAAAGTTACTAATGTTCTTTAGAGGCTTGTTTCATGCTATCTCTGTGAGCACCATATATTTAATGTGTAGCGTTAATAATAAGGGTTTGGGCAGCAGTTTACTAGGGTCATAAGATAATTGTGTACATTTTTAGATGCGAGTATTTCTCCACCAGCATGCTACAATACCTGTCTGCCCAGAGAACCTATCAGAGAAGTTTGAACACCTCCACAGCCCGGAACTGTAAGCAAGTCATCCTACATATTTTTTCCATTCTACTCAACTAATCTGAGTTCAGATTTAGATCTCAGGCTTGCTATTTCTTTTTGGTTTAGCCTAAACCACTTCTGTCAGCAGAAGGGATGGATGATATTAATTGGAAGGCACAGAAGAGTTATATGGAACTCTGGTGATACTTTAAAGACAAAATAGTAGGCATGTTGATCATCTGAAGATAGAGCCATGGAGATGTATAACACGAAAACATTCTCAGGAATGTTCTCAAAAATCGTTCCACATTCTCAGCAATGCTTTGCAGATTTTGTCACTTGCCTACATGCTAGGGACAAATACAACAGCCAATTAACCAACCAACCAACATGCACATCTTTGGGATGTGGGAGGACATCAAAACACCTGGAGGAAATCCAAGCAGGCTACTTTTAAGCTAATGTGTTTTCAAGTTTGATTCACTGTCTGATGCTCGTGTGTGTATAAAACCAGACATCATACATTGTTAAAAAGCTTGGTCAAGGAGTTAAATATTAAGGTGTACCTTAAAGGAGGGAAAGATGGAGAAATTTAGGAAGCAAACTGTAAAGCTCCAGACCTTTTTATTAAATTGCAATGCTTTGTCTCAATTCAACACAGACAATTTGTGTAATTCAATGGCTTTGTGGAAAATGTTCAGTTTAAAAACAAAAGGATTCTATAGTTTTTGGTGTGCAGCAGTTTTGTCTTTTTATAGATCACAAAACAGAGTACTAATGACTATAAATGAATAATAGTTTGAATAGTGTAGCTACCTGGAAGCATTTTGAATGGAATATAATTTTACAAAACTATATGGGTCTTTGGATTTTCAAATGAGTTATTGTGATGGTGTTATTGCTCCCTTGTCAGTAGTGCATAATAGTCTTCGTCATCCGGGAATATATCCTAGGTTGTGCTTTATTCCAAAACTACATTTCAAATCTGGGTAACCTATTTACATCTAAGTACAATCTAAAATTGTATTTTGATTCTTTTTACATGTTGAAACTGTTGGAGTGTTACACAATTTTATTTTCTAAGTTGAGCCCACTGATCATAATGCCAGCTACACTCCTTTTCTATTGTAGCTTCTGACATTTTACATGAATTCAGATCCTGGAATAATTTATTTATTTCTGCTAAAATTTTCTCAGTCTATGTAAAGATTTAAAATCTTTTCTAAATAAAAAGCAAAAACTTGTCTTACTGGAAAACAGTTTTACTGTCTGAGGTACTGCTACTTTTTTTTGCGCTGGTGAGAGAGCTGTCAGGGCTTTGAGAGAAATTTCAAGACAGTTTTAAGAGTATTTCATTTTTTCCCTTGTAGCATTAAAGATGGCAATTTGGCCTAATGAATCTTTGCCAGCTGAGGACATTATTATCGATCTTGATTTCCTCTGAGCTTGTTCTTTTTCACATGGCCTTCATCTCTGCCCTGATTCTCCTACCACCCACTTACACAAGGGACAATTAACAGTAGCATCGATTTAACCTAACAGCATGGGAGCCATGTGGACATAGGGAAAACATGCAAGCTGCACACAGCACTTGAGACTGGTATTGAACCCAGGTTGCTAGATCTATCAGGCAATAATACCGACTCTCTGTTACCATGCAGAATTTTGCCACCATCTTTTCTGCCACTGCCCCCCCCCCACCCCAAGCCCATGGATTCTGCTTAGCCCACTTAGTTCCTCCAGCTGATTGATTGTTGCTAGAGAATATGTAATCTGTAGTCAGTTTTGTCTTCAACAGTACCAACTGCAGTAATGCTGCAGCATTGTTTCTATCTGAATTGGAAGGAACTGCATTTTTTTGGTGTTACAGATATTGTTTGATGTTGAATTTCCCCTTGCAAATACTAAACTGGACATGCCTGTCGACAATACCGAATAAGATTGTGCTTTAAGTCTGCAAGATTGCATTTTAATTTGAGTATCGTGAGAGTCTAGGTAGAACTGTTGGTGCAGCACTTGTGGAAGATCATCAGACTGGTGGAAATTGTTTAGCGTCTGTCAACATGAAAGTGGAATGATATGCTTTCATAAATTTTGAAAATTCATCACTGAGAACCAAAACTTATTGATGGCCAATGTTATGATACCATTGTCTTGGTTGAGTGCCTGACCCATAGAATTGCTATGTAACACTCTAATTGATTTTTAAAAAAAAGTTTTGGTATGTGTAAGCTATTTTAATGAGAAAATGCTTTAATTAGTGTTTTTGGCATCCACTGAATAATTAATATTATTTAGATTTGGACCAATTTGTCATAGTCACATTACATAAATGTGATCCTTAATTTATCCTGAAGGATATCTGATTGAATTGGCAAACTATAACCCTCAAGATTACTCGTGTAGGGACACATAGGCATCTTAGCTACAGATATCTGCTGTTTACTGTTTCTGTTGCAACTGTTAAACTGTTAAAATCCTCAAAAATTCTTTGCATTGTATCTTGGTTTTCTAATAACATTTTTTGGTTTTGTAAATGCAGCAATATTTAGCTTTTCGGAATTGGAAAAGATCCACAGGTACTATGTACGCAGGCCAATCTGATGTGAGAACTGAAAATGCAAGCGGGAGAAGAAAAATACCACAAAGTTCAAATCTATATTTATTAGTGGAAGCAGCTCATATATGCCATTAAAATATCTTTCAGTATTATCAGTCTTCATCATCACCAATACGGTAGTACTGTCAGTAGAATTTGACTATATTTACATTACATTAGATTAGTCTGAATTGTTTTTGAACCTTTTTCATAAATCATGGACAGAGGAAAACTTTGTTGTTGATGTGATGTCATAGATAGAAACACTAATATTTGGCAAAACTCTTTTCCTAATAAAACTAAAGTTTCTGTATGTTCCTATACTTAAAAAATCTCGATGAACAAGCTAATGTTTAAAATAAATGGGTTCTTTACATTACTTGCTTGCAGCATTAGGAAAGTTTTGATTTTTTTTTTGCAGGCAAAAAATAAACAATACTGCAACATGAAGTCAATTAAATGACTTTTTAGAAATTTTTCCATAGGAAAGTTGCCAAAGAATTCCATTGTTATTGTTTACACCTACACTTCAGTCATTGGTTAATGCATTTTAGCTTTTTGATCACAAACTGTATTACTTGTGAACAATATGAAATAAAGATTTTTAATGTTTGCAGATGATGTAGTTTGCAATATCCCACAGTTGTATGTGGAATTCATGAATGTTCATTAAGTTGGATGTGAGAAGTCAAAAATAAAAGTATAATCAATGTTCCTTTTTACTTCCTTAGGCTGCAGATTTAAGTAAACCTATAGACAAGCGGATATACAAGGGAACACAGCCCACCTGCCACGATTTCAATCATCTGACAGCTACAGCCGAAAGTGTCTCGCTCCTTGTGGGCTTTTCTGCAGGACAGGTTCAACTTATAGACCCTGTAAAGAAAGAAACTAGCAAGTTATTTAATGAGGAAGTAAGTGTTACTCAATAAGCACAACCTAATCACTGCATCATAGTTACCCCACATTTACGGTTGTTTTACTTTGAATGTGTTTTAGCTGTCGTCAGTCAATCCCAAATGAGTAATTGCATATTGCAGGAGATCTTTAAATCTAGAACTGCTAGATCGAGAATCCCTTTGATTTTTCTTGTATTGTCTTCCTTAAAATGTCAGTTATAATTTTCTTTCCCTATTATTTATTGCATGTCTAACTTATTACCACTTGCATTCAAAAGCTTAAACTTCAGCTGAAATTTCAAGTAATATTACAAGTATAAATCAGTTCAAGCAAATTAGTTGTCTGTTATCAAGAAAGAGAAAACATGAGATAATTTACAGGTGATCAGAATAATTGACAACAAATTATGCTGCATGAACATTTAATGTAATCTGTAGAGTAATTTATCCAAATCAGAGCTGGTCAAGAACGAGTCTTGACTATATTTTCAATAGGTTAAGAGGTGAACACTTGAACAGTGTCTTGCTTCAGAGTGGTTAAAATAGCTTTAAATTCTATTCCTAATATATTTTCAAAACAGTTTTGTTTGATTATGTTTAAATTATTTCTTTCTGTAAGGAATTTACTGGTGTGTCTAGTTATAATGTTATAATCTGGAAAATGAACAATGTGCCTCTTCTAAGACCAACTATCTTCCCTGAGTTCAGATATCAAGGAAGTGAACATTTTCCTCTAGATTAGTGGTCGCCAACCCATCGATCGCAATGGACTGGTCGATCTTTGAGACTTTCCCAGGAGATCCCAAAATAAAATGAAAAATAAATACACAAATACCGTTGAGAGATTGTTTCTGGGTTGCGGGGTTTCAGTTCTGTTCTTTCTGCCCAGTGCGCATGCGTGTAGCTCCCCTGCACTACACAGTGTACTTCAGTGGTTCCCCAACCACCGGTCTGCGAGGAAACAATATGAGTCAGCTGCACCTTTCCTCATTCCCTGTCACACCCACTGTTGAACTTGAACCCATGCGAGGTCATCAGCCACCTGAACGCAGTGATACCCTCACACGGCCGGCGGGAACTGCCGATGCTACTGGCCTGGAGCGCGGCCGGTGCGAACCGCTGATGCTACTGGCCCAGAGTGCGGCCAGCGGGAAGTACCATTGGTACTAGCCTGGAACGCGGGCAGATGAGTGCTGCCTCTGAACCTGTTTAGCATACTGAATGTTCGTGGGGAACCCGGTGCTAAAATATTTGCAGACGACCTAATTCGAGCTCAAGGTTCCGCAAGTATCAGAGCAGCTACTGCGCTGCAATCTACTGAAACAAACTTTTGTCGGCGGATAGATCCTACAAGGGGGGTGGGCGCGCACCCTGTTGCTCTCCCTGCTTGGTCAGCCGCTCGCTCCGGACTGCGACCGCCGCGGCCCCGGTACGGGGACCTCCGGCCTTGACCTTGTCCTCTCACCCGACCCACGACCAGCTGCACCTGGCCAGGGTGTCTGGCAGCGGGTGGGCGGGAGGCTGGAGTTCAGACCCGGAGGCTGTCCAATGAGGTAATGAAGCACTCAAAACTGCTTTGGTACCGAGTCCAAACACCCTGCACTTAAAAGACAAACCCACTGAGGTTTTTCAGCAGAAAAAACGTGAGCAGGCGGGACAGAAGCCGAGAGCTGCGAAAGCTAAATTGCGGAATAGACTTGGCATAAGGAACCTGCTTTGAATATTGCTGTATTCCCGTCGTGTTTAACACCCCCCCCCCCCCCCCCCCCCCCGGGTCAGTCGGTCCACAAGAATATTGTATTAAACTGGTCCGCGGTGCAAAAAAGGGTGGTGACCCTTGGTGTTTATGCATTATTTCTACGTCCAGTTTGCGGGGTTTTACTTCCATTTTTTTCTGCCTGGTGCGCATGCGTGTAACTAATCGATCTGGGGGTCGATCTCACCTTTCACTAAGGCCGAGGTAGGGGATCTTGGGCTGAAAAAGGTTGGTGACCGCTACTCTAGATGAAATTTGACCTTTTATTTTACAACTTAAGTTCTAATTTTGAGTTTTACCTATCTTGAGATAAACTTTAAAAAAAACAAATCATGCACTTATCAACTTATTTTAAGTGTTTCCTGTATCAGAATGTTCTTTTGGCTTAAGTGTTTACTTCCAGTGACTTTTTTATTTGAAGTATCATCAAAAGTTTTCAATCTCTTTTGCTGGTTGTTGACAAACTAACTTTGCTTTACTTGAGGTTTTAAAATTGATGCGAAGACATTCCTAATATGTCCTAGTCATCGTGCACATTTTGGTGAGGAAGTTCAGTCATGAAGTATCTCCCTGATCTTTTTGTAAGAAAACATAGTAGTTCAGTAGCTTGGATAAAACATTTGTATAGTAAATTTAGAGGTTGGGCTGGATGTGCTTTTGGGTATGGGTAGGAAATGAGTGCAGTACTTCATGGCCTTTAGTAAATATTAATAAAAGTAGAGAAAAGGCAAGTCATTGGTTAATGACTAATGGGCAGCTTAAACCTTAAATGCAAATTGTAAATCAAGTAAGAGAATTGGAGGTTTCTGTTGTGGACCTGTAATTTGATAGAGAATTAACAAACCAAAGATGGACCTATTTACTTTGGGAGGGTTACAGATAAGATTCATGTGACAGGAAAGTTTTCATGGGTATGTGCCAGAGACAATCAGGTCAAATAAAACAAGAGTTTAATAATCTTGGTAGCAGAGAAGTGAAAATTTAGAAATTTGGTTGAAAAGAGTGCAGAAACTTCAGAAAAGTTTATTTTGGAAAAGTCAGTAGTGAAAACAACACTAAAGATAAAGTAGATTGAGTTTAGTAATACAATGTACTGGGTACAGGAAAAATAAGACTTGGCAGAAGGAAAAAGGGTTAAAATGCTGGGCGTTGGCTTAACTTAAGAATAAGGATTAGTTTTTCATAAAGTAATGAGCAGTACATTGAAGTGAGATGAATAAATATGGAAAAATAAGTGGAAATAAATATGCCAAGCAGTTGAAAGCTACAATAAAGTGCAGGGTTAAGCTACAGGGAATATAGTTTCTCAATTTATGCTCAGTGGGAAAGCTAAATTAATGATTTAAAAAATGCTGACTGAGAGCATTGTCAGAGCTGAGGGGTAATTATAGCATCATGTCTGTGTTATTAAGTGTTGCAGTGCTGGTTAAAATGGTGCAAAAGTCCTGCACCTCCCCCAGCAATGAATTGCCCAATGATTTGATAAGGGAAGCTGCCTGAAGTCGGTGATGGCTAATCAGGGCAAGCTGGATGGCTGCTCATTTCAGTAGTCTGGGCAGCAATTTGTTGAAGCATATGGAAGCTGCTGTATCCCCCTGTTAGTTCCCCAGATATTTTCCTATGGGTAACAATGCAAAGGCCAGTGGCAACTATTTGACAAGTTTTCACAAAAAAACCCTCCATTGAGCTCCATTTCTTTGCTGAGAAGAGGGATTTGCACAAGCCTTCCAATACAACAATGGGAGATTAGGGATTTGAACCCCAGTTCAGTGGATGTCACTGCAGATGGAGAGAGAGAGAGAGACACGCACACGCACACACAGTTCAACCTTGAATCTGCACTCTCCAGAGTTATGCTGAGATACCAGTGTAACTTTCAGAGCAGCTTAGCTAATTTTTAACTTTTTTGAATATAACAGTAGGTAAAGATTAAGTCAGAAAGTGAATTCGTTTTTTTAACCTCACAGTCTCTTAATGATATTATAGAGTATTGTGCCATTGAATTTACTAAGCAATAGTTAAAGCTTGGTACACCATTCAAATCTAGGCAACACCATGCAATATTTTCAGTATATTTAATTGCAAAACTGTAGTCTGTGTCACGATGAATCACAGACTTCAACTTCAGAATTTCCATACTATGCCTCTGGAAATCCAGAAATGATTCATGCAAATAACATGATCACATAATTGGAGCCAAGTTATAAAGGAAATAGTGACACCATGCACATTCCAAAGGGTTAAACAAAATTACAGGAGCAACTGATGATGGCAATGCATTAAGCATTTACTGTTGAGGTGTTGGGGGGGAGGTGATGTCTGAGCGGGTGTGGGGCATGCCATTATTTTGTACGCTCTCGGTTCACCTCTTAACCTCTTTATGTAAACCCGTTAATGTACCTGATATATGCAAGAGGGAGATGAGCACTAGCATCAGAAGAAAAAATGGAAGGCAGAATATACTATAGGTATCCTATCAGTTCAGCAGAAGTACATGGACTACAAAAATTCTGAGAGCCTTAAATTGACCTCTGTTCGTTGTTATAAGAAGCTATGGCTGCCATAGTTGATAGCTAGTTGGCTAGCTTGCTGGTAATTGTTCAAGGCTTGCACTAATTAAATCCACCATTTGAATTCTTCTCCTGAGTACATTGCTAGGGATGGCTTGTATCCTGCCGACTAGTATTTGGTTACTATACTGGGTAAATTTCTATTGTGTTGTTTCCCAAACTATTTCTTCTGGTAGTAGAATCAACATCCTAACCACTTTGTAAAGTCTTTTTGCACCAAGCTCTCTAATGGGCTTTTAATATCTTTACTTGCATGTGATCCTTAGTTGTGGTTCCCATTTAGAAGCTTCTGCATATTACCTGAAAATTCTTTCTTAATCTTAAAAGCCTCTATTGGATCGTACCTCAGTCTTTTTGAGAGAAAAGCCAGCAAGAGATTGGCAATCCTGTCATCAAATTGAGGGGGGGGGGGGGGGGAGGAAGCCAAAAATAATAATTTGTAAGTTAAAAGATGAGGGGGTAGGCTCATGAAACGTGTACCTGGTGGCCAGTAATGATGTCATACTGTTGGAGTTAATAGAAACTGGAGTAGTACCTTAGGATAATGTACTTTTTAAAAAAAAAACAGCATAATTGTAAGCATTGCTACACCCTTCCAAAAGTTAGGTGAAATATTTTTATCAAATGTGATTGTTCTTTGAGAGAACAATGGGCATTTCTGATAGAAATTCTTCTCTAAGTGAGCTTTTGGAAAAAAGGAATCTGCAAGGTAAGGAAACATGGTGGATAAGAATCCTAGTTAATTGTGGAAATCCAAAAACTGCTGAAGATGGAGACACAATAGTGGTAAAATGACACCTGCAGAGTTCCAGAAAGGCCTTTGTTGTGTATACAAATGATTCCTAACAAAGCTAATGGTTTGCAGGTGGCTGTCTATCGGAGAGAGCATATGTAAACAATAAGCAACGGGCAGAGTTCAAACCTACCTAGATCTTTACTTTTAAAATGAGTTAATGAACAGGAAATGAAATTTAATGTGGACAAATTCAGTGACACTAGAAGAGGGAATTAGAGTGGGGAAAATAGCTGCCTTTTGGACTTGATAAGAATGGAAAGAAATTTGAATTTTGCTGTGTATAGTCCAAAGGATGGAACTGAAGTCTAGGGATGAGTGTGAGCAAGGACATTGTGTTGACATGCAGGAATATTTTGAAATTTTGCACAGTATTGAAAGGGATATAGAAAAAGACAACCAGATTGATACTTTAAAAAAGGCTCAGAGATGTTGAAAGATTTGGAACTGTCTATTTTGAAGGGAAGATATTAAATATTCCATTCAAGCAACAATTTTAATTGGAATCAGGAAGATCTGACTGTGACAAAATAATTATGAGCAACAAGATCCTGAAGACAATACTACTTGTGGGCAGTTTCGTTCAGGAGATAAAAGGCCACTAACTACATATCAAGTCCAGATACACTTTTGTTATTCTTATTCTCAAGGTGAATTGTTAAATTTACTAAACAAAACCTAGGAGCATTTGAGATCATAAGTTATGATACATGCTCTAATCCATAAATTTGATTTATTGAAGATAAAATTGACTACCAATGTCTTTTCATTTAACATTCAATAATAAGTGGTTCTAACTATAAAATATACCAGTTAACTTGCTATATAAGAAATTGTATGTTTTGTTATTACTTTAAAAGGCTTTTGTAAAGGGAATTGACTAAGTTCAATTTTATTACATTTTTGCTTCAATATAGTTTGGAAGATATGTTTCAGCAAAACAATTAATTGTTTTGTCTTTTTTCCTCAGAGGTTAATAGACAAGTCACGAGTAACTTGTGTAAAATGGGTGCCTGGCTCGGAAAGCCTCTTCTTAGTATCTCATTCCAGTGGCAGTATGTACTTGTATAATGTGGAACACTCTTGTGGGACCACTGCACCACATTATCAGCCACTGAAACAAGGAGACAGTTATGCAGTTCACACTTGCAAAAGCAAATCTACACGAAACCCTTTACTCAAATGGACAGTTGGTGAGGGGGCACTGAATGAATTTGCATTCTCTCCAGATGGGAAGTACCTTGCTTGTGTTAGTCAGGATGGATTTCTTCGTGTGTTTAACTTTGATTCTGTTGAACTACATGGCACAATGAAAAGTTACTTTGGAGGACTGCTGTGTGTGTGCTGGAGTCCGGATGGAAAATATATTGTAACCGGTGGAGAAGATGATCTGGTGACCGTGTGGTCTTTTATTGATTGTCGTGTAATAGCCAGGGGACATGGACATAAGTCATGGGTCAGCGTTGTTGCATTTGACCCTTATACCACTAGCGTAGAAGAAAATGATCCCATGGAGTTCAGTGGGAGCGATGAGGATTTCCAAGACCAAATACACTTTGGCAGAGATCGAGCAAATAGTACACAGTCTAGGTTGTCCAAAAGGAATTCTACAGACAGTCGTCCTGTGAGTGTCACTTATAGGTTTGGCTCTGTGGGCCAAGACACCCAGCTATGTTTATGGGATCTAACAGAAGACATCCTGTTCCCTCATCAACCTCTTTCACGTGCTCGGACACACACAAATGTGATGAATGCCACAAGTCCATCAGGTGGAAATGTTACAACCAGTACTGGAAGCAATGGTAACAGTAGCATCACAACAACACCCAGCAACTCCTTACCTCCTCCTCTTCCTCGATCAAATAGTCTACCGCACTCTGCCGTTTCAAATGCCAGTAACAAAAGCAGTGTCATGGATGGTGCAATTGCTTCAGGAGTCAGTAAATTTGCGACTCTATCACTACACGACCGCAAGGAAAGACATCATGAGAAAGATCACAAACGAAATCACAGCATGGGCCACATTTCCAGCAAAAGCAGTGACAAACTAAATCTAGTCACCAAAACTAAAATGGACTCTGCCAAGACTCTGGGAACTTCCCTCTGCCCTAGAATGGATGATGTACCCTTGTTAGAGCCTCTTATCTGTAAAAAGATAGCACATGAAAGACTGACTGTTTTAATATTTCTTGAAGACTGTATAGTCACTGCCTGTCAGGAGGGATTTATTTGCACATGGGCAAGGCCTGGTAAAGTGGTAAGTCTGAGCTCTTAGACCTAAGTTTTATAATATATAAATAAAACAAAAACTCTTCCTCTTCAGAGCAACTATATTATTTCAAAAATAACTTTTTGACCATAATTGATTTCCTTTTCACAGGCACTCAAGTCCAAAATTAAATTGTTCTGTAGTAATTTGTTTTTAAAGCAATGCTTGATACTTCCAGTCAACAAGCACTTCTGTTACACGAGCTAAAAAATAATGAATGCGATAAATTAGTATTTTAAATGGGAAAAAGTTGTGGGGTTTTTTTTGTCATTGAGGCCTAGCATTTCAGTTCCAGATTGTGCAGGGGTAATGAAAATATAATATTCAAAAACATTGGGCCATCTTTTATTGTGATTAACATTTGGTATGGTTTGTCATATTTATTATTTACCATTGATTTCCTTTTAATCTCTCCCTCCACACCTCCCTCATGTGATAGTTATATGAGGAAACTTCACCTTGCAATCACACATTGATTTTGTGAAAAGCATCACTTTTTTTCCAAATAAAGGTTAAGTGCTTTTAAATGGAATAATGTGTATAATATTTTTGTTGTTAAACATTGGGCATATTTATAATGTTCTGTATGAACTAATTGTAAATCTCTGTAAAAAGTTGTGCATGTTTAAATGATCTGGTGTGTACCAGAACAGTCCACAATTTTTACAGTGGAATTTGGTGAGGTGTAAATATCTTTTAATTCAGTTTGGACGACAACCAGTGAATACTGCTGGTGTGTATTAAATAGATATATCTTGTACATAATTGTTGTTGTTTCAGTTCTTCTGACTGTGCTAACAAGGTTTAGAATAACTGTTATAACATTGTCAGTAAAAACTTGTTGGATCAAGAATTACAAGCTTGATACAGCCATTAGCATTGTGGTCTTTGTGTAAGCTTTTTAAAAAATTTGTTGTTTGAAATCTTGTATAAATATAAAAAAAATCTGTGCAGTTAACACTTTAAAAAATTGCATTTCTTCTGCCAACTAATAAAATACTGACTGCACTATTTCAGTTTTAATTATGTTGGAAGCATGCTGACAATCAAATTTGATTAAATTCATTAATTGTGTGAAATGAAGAGATTAATTTGGGGAAATTTATGAAACCTTATACAATTTAAGATTTTTTAAAAAACTTGAATCTGCACTTTTTAAAACTGATAGCTTATTGAATTTGTTTGATCTTTGGAAAGGATTACTTGTATACTTATCCACTATACTGTCAAATGAATTCTGCTATGCAGTTTCTGATCTGTAAATTTCATGCAAGCATCTTCCAATCCCGTAAGTTTCAAGTGTGAAGAAGTGTCAAATATGTTAATTACTCTGTTGCTCATTGTTGTTTTAAAAAAAACATTTCCAGTTTGCTTTTTATACAATTTCACCAGTGGTTTTCATTTAACCATTTGTCTCCTATTAATGAATTTCATTTCCATAATGTTTGAATTAATGGTAGAATGTCCAGGCAACCAGCTTCTCTATCGAATGAAATTATAGCTTCTAAATCTATAACTGATTCTGAAAATACTACAATTGTTTCAGTCGTTTTCATTGTCCAGCAAGAGCAATCTGTTGTAACACCTGATCTAGATTAACATTTACTTATGAAATTTCTGGCTTCAAAGAGAACAGGATTGAATAAACTTCTATAGATGGTGCATTATCCAAAATGCAAGTTGTCTTCCGAAGTGTTTATCTTAATTTCAAAATTAATATGTAACTTGTAATTTATGAATCCATTGTAGTTTCCAAGATTAAATAATGAGAAGACAGTTTTTAGGAGAAGCTGTGTTAGCACTGATTTGATGTAAATTTTAAGGTAATGGGTTTAAGTCCCAGTGAAAATCTAAGGAATGAAAATATTCTTCATTGCCATTTTGTGGATCAAGTATTATACCAATGTCCATTACATTCTCCAATTTGTACTGTTTTAAAGAAGACCAACTTGAGTTATCCCTTTTCTCCTGACTAATATTTGTATCCCGGAGAATGTCATATGCATTCTGTGGTCATCACATTACTGGTTGGCCATTACTGACTGTGCTTACCAGGCCAACTAAATACTCTTAAGTACCACTAAGTGTTTTGAACACTGCAAGATCCTGAAAAGTACTGTATAAATATCTGATTTTGTGCTCTCAATATTTTATGACCTCATTTTTATGTTAAACTATTTCCAGTAAAACTAGCAAATAAATATTGGTCATTCCATTCCAGTTTCTTACCTGAATAGCTTTTCTTTTCAAAAAAGGGCTGTGAATGTGCTGACGTTTACTGCATACTTCAGTCGCCCTTGGTGGTGAGCTACTCTCATGGAGTTTGGGGTCTGTGCCCGTTGCCCTCCACCCTTTGTAGGTGTAATGTGGTTTTGTGGGATGCTGTTGAGCTATAACCAGAATGGATAATTGAAGTTTTCAGTAGGTGGATTTGATGCCATCAGGCAGGTTACTTTGTTCTGGATGATTGGGCTGTCAGGAAGGGGACCACTGGTCTCAGTGCACAAGTCTGACCTTGTAGCCTAATTATTTATGGGAAAACATAGACCAGAGGAGCTGAAAGACAGCTTGGAACCGTAGTAAATGAGGAAAATAGCATTGTATCTCTTTAACATGTCAGATTGAAGGGTTGTGAAATAGCCCAAGGACTGAGAGGACTTGTAGACTGGGTGCTCTTCAGAATAAATTAAACACAATATAGAAAAAGGTGTACCCGTTCATAGGTTAATTGGTCATTGTAAATTGTCCCATGATCAGGCAAGGGTTATATTGGGGGATTGCTGGTGGCACAGGGCCTATTCCATGCCGTATCTCTTTTCCAAAAAACAAATTTCAAAGTTCAAGTACATTTAATAACAAGACTTTGAGCCTGGTTTTTGTGTGCTGCACGTGGACAGCATCTTAGTAAATACAGTGCATTCAATGAGGAGACTTGCTCTGAGATGTAATTTTAACAAAGCTAACAGCATCCATAGAAAGGTTTTCTACACATTTGCTCTTGTCTGAAAATGAAAACATTATGACTGATGATACATAAACATCTGAGATGTCCTCTGCTTCAGTCTGATTTCATCCACTGAGGTCACAGCTATTTTCAGTTTCAGCACAGTATTATTGTCCATTCACTTTTAAAGCAAACTTTAGTAAACAATCATGGAGTACAGGTGATTGCAGATGAAACTACAGTTCCACTGGAGACTGTTTTGAAATGGTGAAAGTAGTGATTTAATTAACTAACTGCAAATTCATTGTTCAAGGTCATTTTTGGATACAGTAATTGTCAATATAGTAGACATCCCAGGGAGTGTATTGCTTTGATTATTACTGTTAAAGAAGCAAATGTTGTATAAGCAAAATATAGTATATTGGAAGCTTTGGGGACTGTGATGGTTTATGGTAAAACTGGTATTCAGAAAGAGTACAGTTGTACATTAAAATTAGTATCACTTGGTTTACAGTAGGTTCTGATCTCCTTTGAAACACTGGAACTATTCTCTTTAATATTAAAGAAATCATTGTAATTGAGATAAATGTCCCTACTACTCTTCCACCTAAATTATTACTTGCTTGTATAAAACACTTTACACAATCAAAGGTTTTGCAACTTTGTTAATGCTCCATGCACATTGTTATTAAAATACAAACACAAAAGCACTTTAAGGCTGTATAAAATTTTGATTTATTTTTAATGGGAAATTGCCTGGGGATAATTTTTTTTCTTTTGCAAATTAACTTAATGCAGCAAATGTTTCATTAACTGTTCCTGTTCTTAGAGTGGTTGACCACTGCCATTAATTTAGCCTGGAGTTTAATGTAGCTGAGTTGGCTTCACAGTCCATCTCTTGGAATATATTAATGCCACAGGAGCGTGGCAGGTAGATGATGCTATTACAGTTCGGCTGTTCCCAAGTTTGGAGTTCAATTCCGACACCGTTCTGTAAGGAATCTCTGTGCATCCTCACTGTGAAATGCCTGGTTTTTCTGAGTCCTCAGGATTCCTCCCACAGTCCAAAGACCTACTGGGTAGGTTAATTACTCAGAGTAAATTGTTCCGTAATTAGGTTAGGGTTAATCAAATTTGTCAGGTGGTGAGGGTTGCTGGGGTGGCATGCCTACTCCATACTGTATCTCCAAATAAACAATAAAATAAATTTGCACTGGCAGGAAATTTCATTTTAATAAGATCTGGTATTGTTCTTTTCCCCCTTGGGCATTGCACTAAATGGTTAAGGGAAAAAATGCTATTTAATATGTACACTGACAAATGGAGCTCCTTGTCAAACTGCTTTCAGATAACTGAGGATCTTAAGAACTTCATTATACTGATTATTTTAAAAAGCACATAAATTTAAAGACTACTGAAGCAGCCTGCGATTCTGCTTTCAGATGTTGCTTTGTTATTGCAATTATACTTGTAAATTGAACTTTATGCAATGTTGTAAAGTTCACTACAGGGTATTGGTTTGCTGAATTTTCATCAATTCAAACTCGACCAAATTATCACATTTCACCCAGATTAAGAAAAATGTTCTGATTTGATGAAAGTCCATCATTGTGCAGAACAAAGTGTGGTTAATGCAATATAAATGGTGAGTAAACTAAAAGAAATACTACTTTTTCTTTTTAATTATTTTGTGACCTTTGGCTTGCTTAATGACTTGTGAATAGATCATCAATTTTAATGCTGTAAAACATTAACATTAATCTATTTGATGCATTCACATATTTAAGTTTCTAAAGAGTATTCTAATCCTTCAAGAGTTTGGAACTATGAAGGATGGTCTTATTTTAATGTTCATTGTCATTAGTCATGGTGCAACTGCTAGAAGATATTTTATATTTTCAATCTTGTAGAATCCTAGAAATTTGCAGCACAAGGTACTAAAAATGGGCTTTGGGTTAATATCGCTCTTGATCTGTAGCCCAGTAAGTTTAATAGCAGACATTTAAAATGTGATGAGCGTTCTCCTTCAAACACTCTTTCAAGCTGGTGAGTTCCTCATCTCACTGCAATTTGCCCCTCTGATCCCATTACCATTAATATAGTTGAAAAGCTAAAATTTTGTAATAAAAACAAAATTACCAGCTATTGACCTGAAAGGTTAACTTTCTCAAATGCTGTCAATTAACTGAAGCTTTAATGCCGTAGTTAAAAGAAAAAAGTCTTTGTAGTTTACCCTTTTCTCAAAAAAAACATATTGAACCTTACTTGATTTTCCTTTGTTTCAAAGAAAACAGTGCCCATCTTGAATTTCTAAATATACAACAATGGCCATGTCCTTGTAAATCTCAATATTTCTTCCTTCCTGTACTGTGGTAATCAAAACTCCATTTATAACACATTTCATAAAATTGTTGATTCCAACTTCTCCTCTGTGCCTTGGCCAGTGACAGCTGGTTCTCTTAACACCTTTATCTCTTGACCTATTTTTAGAAACTTGTGGATATACATGCCATCTTAACTTGTTCTTTTCTTCCCATACTGTGTGGTTATTGGATGTTCCTTTTCATGTTTAGCCCTTCCAAATACATCACCACAGACATTTCTGGATTGGATTTTATTTGGCAGTCTTGTGCCTTTCTAACTAGCAATTTCTTATAGCCTAGACCTATTACATTTTCTGGTAATGGCAAACTTAATGATCTGTCTAATTGGGTCTAATGATTTGTATATCAGAAGCAAGCTGGCTATTGTGAGCCCTGCAGCTCTCCGTGCATCCTTTCAATTGCTAAAATTCCCATCTAGCATTAACCGTTGTTATCTGCCCCTTAATCACATCTTTCCAGATTTCCAGCATTTGCAGACTTTCTTGTGCTTATGACTTGCTTTTCCATTTTCCTTCAGCTTTTTCTTAATTGATCTGGCATATGGAACCTTATGAAGTACCTCACTAAAATATAAATTGTCAAATGCTCTGCCTTTATTGACACTTTGTGTCATGTTTACTTGTATCCGTAAGACTTGACCTTGTGCTGTCGTTCAGAAATTTTATACGGGTTTTCCTACTAATAGTTGTTGCTTCCTGCTAATGTTATTTGGTTTACTCCTTCTTTTGCTTATTTGTTCGTTATTTGGTGCCAGTGCTTTTATCATTTTCCCCACTTTGAATACACGTGAAGTATTCATTCAATACTTTACATATATTTTGCCTGTACCCCTGAATTCATCCTTCCTCTACATAGCATATCTTGGCAATGGATCTACACCAACTGGTCTTTGAGAATGCCAAGATTAGGGAAATTAAGCCAAACTGAGAATTATCCACAAATTTTACATGACTTGATGTATAATGTTTATTGTTCACTTTTTGTACCAGGGTGTATAGGAAATGGCATTTCAACTAAATTGAATTTATTATGCAAGAACAAATAATACTGCTTAGAAAGATATTTCCAAATTTTGTGTTTAGCCAACTTAAGACAGTTGCAGCAGTCCTTTACAATTGGGTAGATCAATGGAAGCTCCTGCAGTACTGCTCTGATCATGATCTGGCCCTGATTAAACATGGTACTCTTTGAATGATCGATTTTTTAAAAAAAAATGGAAATTCTAATAAAAGTTAGGATCGACACTTAGTCTGCAACTCAATTGTAATTACAATTTAAAGTTTGGAATCAGGTTTAATATCACTGGCATATGTTGTTTTGCAGCAGCCGTACAGTGTAATACATATAACAAAAGCTACATGTTCCAGTAATTAAAAAAAAGTAGAGCAAAAAAAAGTGAGGTAGAGTACATGGGTTCATTGACCATTCAGAAATCTGATGGCAGAGAGGTATTCCTAAAATGTTGTGTGTATCACCATATTGATGGTAGCAATAAGAGGGCATGGCCTGGATGATGGGGGTCCTTAATGATGAATATAGTCTTTTTGAGGCATCACCTATTTAAGATGTCCTCGATGATGGGGAGTCTAGTGCCCATGATATAGCCTTTTTCAATCCTTTGCAGAGGCCTCTCCATACCAGATGTTCATGTAGCCAGTTAGAAAACTCTCTAGAGTACATGTGTAGAAATTTTCTAGATTATGATGTACCAAGTCTCCTCAGGCTTCTAAAGAAATTTAGCCACTGCCGTGCCTTCTTTGTAATTCCACCATTATGTTGGACCCAGTAAAGATTTTGAAAGATGTTGATGCCCAGGAACTTGAAACTGCTCAGCCTCTCCACTGCTGATTGGTGACTACTGGTGTATGTTCCCATGACTTTTCCTTCCCAAAATCTGCAATTAATTCCTTGGTCTTTTTTACCTTGAGTGCAAGGTTGTTGTTGCAACACCACTCAATCAGCTGGTCTATCTCACTCCTGTCTGTCTCCTCATTAATCATAATCAGGTAACAAACACTAACCACTGAAGCTCCATATGATCATTTTAACCAATGCAGATCTAAATAACTCAAACCTCACTGACCTACCAATTCAGTGCTAGTTTTGCATTTCTGGTGCATGGCTTAGAGCTGTAGATTATTTAACCATGATTATATTTAGTTCTAATTTATTTTAATAGTTGTAATTTATCTCTCACTCCAGCTCTCCATGGGAACCCTAAAGTAAATCTGATCGAAGACACTCCTGTTTATGTGCATCTGATGAGTTTCTAATTCCAAAAGATAATATTGTGAAATACATATTGGTTTAGTAGTGGTATAAATTTAGAACAATTGTAAATTATAGTTTAAACAAACATTCACTGTAGCAAGTGCTCTTAAGACTAAAATATTAAAGTTGATTTGTGAACTGGATTAGTATGTATGAGACCTTGTAGCTTTTGTGTAATTTTATATGTGATCTAAATAACTTGGGGGGGGGGGGGGAAAGAGGGGCACGGAAATTAAGGCTCAAAGTAGCACACAAGTATATTTTCATGTTCAGGCATTGTTTGCTGACTTTATCAACTTGATTCTATTATGTATGAGTAAATTTCAGCAGAACTGTAATAATTTTGTAAAGAAATGGACTAAGTTTGTCATTTAACACCATTAATTTGTTTTGATGACATTTACCAATACAATTTGTTCATATTTGTAAGCATCATGGAAAATATGAAATACAAAACTGCTTTTGTGTGCCTGGGATGGGCAATCCAAATTATACCCCGTGTACTAATGATAGAGTTGGTCAACCTGCTATAAAATATTCTCCAATGGTCTGTTCTTAAGTGTACAATAGAAGTTTTATTGAGATAATCAAATTTTATCTAGAACCAGAATATAGAAAATGAATAACTTAGTGTTAATATGGAACTTTATGAGTTACATTATTTTTATTTTAAGTTTCAAGTCAATATTGAAACAAAACTTTATCAGGATAAAGTTCCCAATTATCAAGATAAAAAATTCCTAGCTTATTTATACCGTTATGCCTCATCAGAAAACATGAAACACTTAATTAGGTCATAGAGAAATGAAGTAATGTTCAGTTCAAGTGCCAGAGATATAACAATATGAAATGCTATGTTTACAGGGCTTGTCATCCCAAAACCAAGCCAATTCGCCGAGTGGGACTGTAGTATAGCTGTCACGTACTGCTTGCAAACCTTCGCTACAGGATAAGAAGTAATGACATTGGAGCCAGGAGCTGGTCTTCAGCCACAGCGCTTTTCAAATTTTATTATAGTGGTGATTTTGTTCGGGATTCTGCTGTGAATTGTGTAGAGCTAACACTGGGGAACAATGACTGAAAACTGTTGACGTGGGTATATCTATTCCACTAACACGGACAACTGCTAGCTCCAAGGACCTGTTCCCTTGGTGTTAGCAGTTTTAAAAATAAACCAAAAACTGTTTTACAAATCTTAACTTTACATCTTTCTTTGGTCTTTTCAGAGTTGATGTAGTTTAATCAAATGTATGGTGAAAATATATTAAAACAAAACTGTTCTATTCACAGTACATCAATTCTGAATTTTTATCTCACTTAAATCCTTTGCACTGAGTTTTTTTTTTGCTTTTCATTTTTAAATTGATATTGGTTGGAAGGCAGCTTGGAACGCTCTCAGTGGAATTGAGTCATTACTTACAGGCTTGAATTTGAGATTCAGGAGATGGATATTGCAATCATAGATTTATATTAAAATAAAGTTGCACTTAATAGTTAAATGCAAGTAGAGAGATACTCATGGGATGTGCAAAAACTCCTGGAACAGGTGTGTTGTGGACAATTTTTTTCCTGTATCTATTATAAACTTTAATATTGTTTCAAATTGAACCAACAATGTACTATATGTATAAATATTGTTCATGTCCTGGAGCAATGATTATTTACTCTAGTTGAAGTTTTGTTTTAATGAAAGTAGTTTCTAATTCAGAAAATTATATACATAATCTGGATATAGTTTTTCTGTTCACTTTGGTTGTAAAAAGAGTACATTTGGCTGTAATTAATTTTGTTGAATTGTTTGGTACAACAGGAAATCTTTGTATTTAAAAAAAAAAATAAAGGTTATATCAGCTGTAGGGTCCTCTATCAGTGAGTATTTTAAATTTCTGAGCTTTGTATTTCTGTGGTTGATGCATCACCAAGGTCCAAAAGTTAGCAGAGGGACCTACTAAATTCCAATTCGTGACAGCTATATTGAGGAATTGGTTGATGTATTTCCTTTTGTGGGTTAGAATTGCTGGATCATGACAGACCTTCATTATTGTAAGAAATTTAGGATGTGCCAAATGTTTTACATTTGTCATAGTCTAATTAGGAATTGCTCTAGGTTGGGTTATGTTGCATCATTATAAATTTGCTGTACATATTGATGCTTATTTCTTGGAAGAATGTAAAAGTACAGGCAAAGCTTGAATAAATACCTTGCGTACTTCTTGATTCATTTTTATTTTACTTGGGTCTTTTTAACATGTATTTTAAAATCTACACAATTAAAATTAAGCTTTTTGGGATGAACTTTTGTTCACTTTTGCCAAGTACAAAAATTGAATTCACTATGATTTTCTAGTATTGATGCTTCTGGCAGGCCCATTTATAATTTCACTTCAATGAAAACTGACAAACATCTACACTAATTTACTGCTGTATCAAATGGAAAGTTGGAGCCAGATGCATAGTCCAGTGAATAATAATAATCAGATGTAATGTGTGAACTGGTGATTGTAAATTAATGTGTGCCTGAGCAGCAGAGTTAACATCTTCTAAATACCTCCTCTTTTAAAACTAGGTTTGTAAAACAAAATTATTCAAATGTGAAAGCATTTCTACTGTTTTGCTGTTAACCATTTAAATTTAGGTTCAGAAATGTTTCAAAAATTAAATTTTTGCTTAAAATATTTAAAACAAGGCATTTTGAAATGAATACTATGTCATTTTTTAATTGATTTTCTCATTTAGTGTAAAGCAATTGTTAAAGCATTTCTTGTTAATCTCCATCACTAACAAATTCTGGGCTGTAAAATGGTAATGCCTCAGACATTGCTTGGACCAAATGGGATGAATGAATTTCTTTTTTTCCTGGAAAATTAGTTTTTTTAAAGTTCTCAATGACATTCTTGTGTTTTTTTTAAAAAAGTTAGTGTGCTATGTTTGATTCTTGCATCAGATATTTTTGGTTATTGCACTTTGCAAAGATAATTTTAACTATTTGTGGCTCTGGGAGTAAAATTAAATACAAGTTTGCCTTTGTTTAATTTTTTAAATGGCTTGCATAAAGTGCAAATTTCAAAATGATTAATGAGTTAATAACCACTAATATCTGAATTTTAGTTACTTACTGTGGTTTTTTCTTTTCCTTGAAAGTTCTTCAAAATCGGAGCTTGGGACCTAATAGTGGGGGGAGAAAACTGATTTATAATATATTTAAGACAATCTCTAGCCAACAGTTTTTGAATATCTTTTACCAACATAAGTCCAGTAAGAAGGCCTTCATCTAACAACAACATTCATTAAAAGAGGTCAGTATAATTGTGGGCATAAAATATTACTAGCAAAGAACAGTTCACAAAATTAAAATTCTAGTGTGCAGAATGCAAAACACTTTATGCTAATTCTTTTGACTATGTAATATTTTGCTGACAGCAGGAATGCTCAACACTGAGGGCTGTTCTGCATGATAGTATGTTGGGTCCCTATCTGAATTCTACAGGTTTCAAGTTTTTCCAGGTTAAAAATAATGACTTGTTCATTTTCTTGATTTTTCTATGTCATCTCAGTTCATGAGTTTGATATATAATACTTTCCTCGTTGTGTGCTTTCTTCTATTCCAGGATGTCTTCCATCCTGTGTGGCTTTTTCTGTGTCCTCCTGTTGCACAAACCTAAAACCTTTCATATATACTTGAGATCAAAAGTCTGGCAAGTTAATGCTCTCTTCACAAAAATATAGGCATGCATAATGGGGAAACCCATGAGATATCAATATAAATATCTCTTGAAAAAAATGACCTTGCTCTATATTAGAAGGGTTTTGATGTATGACACGATAATCAGGATACACAACTGTTCCTCCCTCCCCATCATCATCAACACTGATGCCCCTAGGGCTGTGTGCTGAGCCCACTGCTGTCAACTTTGCTCACGTGACTGCAAGGTCAAGCGCCTGAGTAATCACATTGTCAAGTTCACCAATAATGCAACAGTGTTGGGGCTCATCAACAATGATGAGACAGTCCACAGGAGGTCGAAAAACTCGAGGCATGGGCAAGCCAAGTAAAAACGGATAGTCAAAACTGCCCAACGCATCACTGGCACCAATCTACCTGCCATCAACAACATGTATATTCAAAGGTGCAGTAACACCTCCACCCGGTAACCCACCCTTCCACGCCCCCAACTACTGATCGTTTCCTGCCAGCCACCTCATTACAGACACTCCTGTGACTAGCATCAATTTATGGATGTATTATTTTATATAAAAACTCTCATACACTTATTTTTTAAAAATTGTTATTATGTTCTTTATCTTATGTGTTTTTTTGTGTTGCTTTGGATCAGGAGTAACAGTTTTCTCCTTTATAGTTGTGTACAGGAAATGACAACTATCTTGAATTTATTCTGAGGGTTATCCTTTACTCATGGCAACCTATCAAAATAGTTTAAGCAGCTATTGAGATGCTGGTAAATATATCAAAAGCCATTAAGTAAGCATGTCAATTGCTTTGAGGTTTAAGAAAGATGTCTGTAGTATTAAGAGATGTTGATATATTAAGAGATCAAAGTTGGATATTAATCTATTTCGGCTACTCTTAAGGGGCAGTCTGCATCAACTATCTGGAAAAATTCTGTACAACTGCAGTAGGAACCTTCCATCAGAGTGGAGCAAGAGTAATTAGCCTTGACATTCTGAATATACAAGAGCTTTACCTACAAATTCTTAATGTGTTCACAAATATGAATTTAAGCCATTTTCTTTTCCAGAGCTATTTTAATCAGTCTATTGACTCCATTTTCTTTGAAATTAAGTTTAAAAAGTTTTATCAAAATGGCTGCCAAAACTAATCATTTTTGATTTGTTTTTAAAAGTAAGAACTGATTTTGAACAAATTAACAGTACTTGATATATATGAGCTAATGTACCAAAGTATATCTTGTGGAATTCATCCAGATCTACAGTTTATTTTCACCTTACATGATCTAATTGCTCTAAGTTAGGAAATTATGTTTGTCAATATACTAAATATCTATGTAATTTAATATAGTATTTAAAATTAAATATCTGCAAACTTTTCAATCTGTATAACTTAGCTTTAATCACATTTTTTTTGGATTTAACGGATAACCATGGAGAGAAATTACTGAATCTTGTTTCCTATGACCAAAATGCAGAACTACTAGGTTCTAGTACCTAGTAGGTACTGCATGTAACTTGGAAATTAATAATTATTGTAGAATTTGAGTGCCTGTATGTTGAAATGAAATACTACCAGTCTTTTTGACATGGTGTACATGAACATAAATTAGTAAAAACTATCTGTGCTTAATAAAATAGAACAACAGCCCATTTATATCTTAAGGTAGAAAATTAAAATCCTCTTATTTAGTCTATTTAGTGTGAGAATAAAAAATTGTACCAGCTTTTAACTGTTTGTGGCATGCTAAATCATTTGATTCAACATATAATTAATATAAAAGGATTTTAAAACGTTGAATATTAATTCTTGTGCTAGAACTCAGAATTGTTGAAAAGAAACTTCTACTTCTATTTTTTAAGGAGATTGTAACACACCAACACTACATGTAATACATTGAGTGTTTGATATTACCCAAACAAAATTTACAAGCAAGGAATAGATGGATTTAATTTCATGTAAATCTTAAACATACGTTTGACAATCAGTTACAAATGTATTACTTTCTTTGCTGTATTTTAAAAATGAGTTAAACAAATTAAAATAGAAGAGTCCCTGGTTAATAAAAACATCATGTTCTCCACTGCCTCTTTCTCCAATTCACCATCACTACCAATTTAAAAATATTTAAATTTTTAACAAGTTTATTAATATTGCAATTTGAACATATTGATTCTTATGGAAGCTTTCTCTTTTAACTGTTTCAGTTAATTAAGAATGCAGACTTGGCATAGTGAAAATGGATTTTGTTAATTCTATAAATCTAGTGCATTCTATTTGTTACTTTATGTTTCTACAGTCTTAAACACCATGGTACTCCCAATATTTAATTCTAAATTCTCAAATTCCATTTCTGGCTTGATATTGTTTCTCAACTTGGCAGAATGAACGACTTCACAATTTACATTTAAAGGAAAAACAGTATAATTTAGAACATAGAACATTGGCCCTTTGGCCCACAATGGTGTGCTGACCATGTGACCTACTCTGAAAACTGCCCAGAGTTACTCTACTACATATCCCTCTATTTTTCTAAGCTCCACATACCTAAGAGTCTCTTAAAAGACCCTTAGGTCTTTTTAGACCTTAGGACCCTTAAAAGACCTCTACCGCTGTCACTAGCCGTGCATTCCACATACCCACCACTCTGCGTGTGGAAAAACTTCTGACATCCCCTCTGTACCTACAAGCACCTTAAAACTATGCCCCCTTGTGTTAGCTATGTCAGCCCTGGGGAAAAGCCTCTGGCTAGCCACACGATCAATACCTCTCATCAGCTTAAACACCTCCAAAAGGTCATTTCTCATCTTCTGTCGCTCCAAGGAGAAAAGGCCAAGTTCACTCAACGTATTACCATAAGCCACACTCTCCATCCAGGCAACATCCTTGTAAATCTCCTCTGCACTCTCTCTATAGTATCCACATCTCTAGACGTGCCTTTCATACTGGAAATCTGAAATTTTAAAAAGTATTCAATAGGCCGGGCAGCATTTGTTGAAAGAGAAACAGATTCAGTTTAATGACCCATTTCACTAAACAAAATAGATCAGTCTCTGGATCTTTCAAGTTCTTGTGATTTAAAAGATCTGGTAGTGCATCCATTAAAGTTGGTGATTTAAATGAAATATTTTGAGCATTGCAATTAACTCCAAGATATGCACAAGTTGATTTCAGTTTTATTATTTGAGGGCTTGTGGAATATACAATTGTCTCTGACAACTGCAGTCATCATCCAGAATTTTCTTTGTTTTTATCTGGATAATAATCATCTGCTGTTTCTGAAAGCTATAATGTTACTTTCTAGAAAAACTGGCAAAATATAAAGTTTAAAGGTGCGGAATTGCTGTCATCAAGTGCTAAACATGCATGAATAAAGGTTGTACAGGCCCACAATCCCTTATCCGAAATTCTGAAATCCAAAAAGCTCCGAAAACTGAAGTTTTT
Organism: Hemitrygon akajei; assembly: GCF_048418815.1. Classification (NCBI taxonomy): domain Eukaryota; kingdom Metazoa; phylum Chordata; class Chondrichthyes; order Myliobatiformes; family Dasyatidae; genus Hemitrygon; species Hemitrygon akajei. The sequence continues at coordinate 41,171,970 of NC_133126.1, read as the reverse complement.
GTGCCAAAAGCTGACATCACTCAGGTGTGACGTGGCAGCACTAGCAGAGGCCGCCAAACGTCAGTCGAGGCTCAGCGCTGGTACTGGTTACACGTGCATTTGCTGTTCACTGATATCTTGTGTTCACTGTTGACTTTGTGTTTAATTTCACTGTGAAAATGTCAAAAAGAGCTGCAGGTACCCCTATGGGTAACAATGAGAAAAAGAGAAGGAAGCATCTATCATTATCAGTAACACAGAAGTGGAGTTATTGCAGAAACTTGATCGTGGTGTGTCTGTGTGGCGTCTTACTGAAGAATATGGTGTCGGAACTACAACTGTATATGACTTAAAGAAACAGAAAGACAAGTTACTGAATTTTATAGTGACAGTGAAGTTCTACATTTATTCCAATAAGTCATTTACCATGTGTTTGATTCCGTTTGTTTGAAGCTGTATATTTTTGTTTTATTGAATGTTTTTGTTGGAAATAAAATACTTGTCATTATTCCCTAAACCATAGAGAATAACAACTACTTACATAGCATTTACGTTGTATTAGGTATTATAAGTACTATGATTTAAAGTATACAGGAGTCTGTGCGTAGGTCTGGAGCTCTGCCGGGTCCTAAAGTCCACTCGCACTGAGGCAGGTTAAATAAGGGACTTGAGCATACATGTTTTTTTGTATCCACGGGGGGTCCTGGAACCAAGAAGGAGGGATTCTGAAATCCAAAAAATTCTGAATTCCAAAATGCAACTGGCCCCAAGGATTTCGGATAAGGGATTGTGGACCTGTAGTAGATCCTTTATTTAGATTCCATATTCCACAATACTTCCTATATCTTTTGATTTCAAATGTCTATTGATCTCATTCTTTGCATTTACTCAACTACTTATCACTCACTACCCCCTCGGCAGAGAATTTAAAACTATATGCAGTTTCCTAGGTGGAATCTAATCATAGTTGTATTAAATGGCATTTGTTGCACCTGCCAGAAAACTGAGTTATTTACAAGGACACCAGGCTTCTTTGAGTACCAACGTTTGGCTATCATCTCTTACAAAGTGGACGTTTGTTCTTTTTCACACAATATTCTATTTGTTACATCTTTACATGCTTGTTTGTATTTTGCAATCTTTTTACATGCACCTTTTCATAGATGTCATCCCTAACTAGCAGTCTTTGAAATGTCACACTTGGATTGCAAATCTCACTGTTTCTTCTTCTTTGAGCTTCAGCAAATTATGATAAATTATCATTTACCAAGCTCCATCTGCACTATTTGTTCCTATTTTGCTCACCTAGTTTTTCTTGAATGTTTGTTCACTGGGACTTAAACATATTCTCTTGTATTAAATTTGATTGTAATCCTCACTATGTAAAGTACTTACATTTTGTAAAGAAAGTTTCATAAAATGTTAATTAAAAACTTTTTTATGCCCATAAGATTACATGACTTTGCTTTTGCAATATTTCCAGCAGTGGTACTCAAATAGCTGCTAGTGAGGATGTATCTCTGAAAATAGATTTTGAGCTTTGATGTTCCAGCTGGCATAAAATACCTTCTACACACTTTTCTGATCCCATGTTCAATGGGTACATCAAAGGTTATTGTGAGTGCTTGGATAACAAACTACATTTTAACGTTACACAAATCATTAAAACAACATACAACATTGATTATTTTCTTTTATTTAATGATACAGCATGGTAACAGGCTCTTCTGGCCCTACAAACCTGCACTGCCCAATTACACCCATGTGAGTAAATAACCTGCAAACCCCTATGCTTTTGGAATGTGGGAAGAACAGAGTATCCAGAGGAAATTCATGTGGTCCTGGGAATGTACCAACTCCTTAGACTGCTGGAACTGAACCCAGGTTGCTGATGCCGTGACAACATTGTTAACTACTGTGCTGCTCAAAAGGAAATAAAAGCAGCATTTTTATATTTTAAAATGCTTAGCTGAATACTAATTAGATAATGCAATTATGGAAGTTATTGGATTTAATACTCAAATGAAAACTGAACATAGTGGTATCCATTTAATTAGGCCATCGGTTATTTGGGGCAACTTTTAAAGAACAAAAACTAATTGAGAAACTAGCCGGGATTCCCTTAGTATATTTAGGGCACTATGCTGCTTAACTGGGGCAGGAGGCTTTTGCTGTACAGTTTTTAACTAGCATCACTCGCATGTACTTGCATTGTTATGCAATACACTGCTTCGAGGGAACAGATTTTAAACAGCGTCAGTTGTATGTGTTTGTGTTCAAAAAGCAGCGATGTTTGTCACTGATAGTTGCCAAGAAATAAGCAGTAAGACAATTCAGAACCATTTTGCTCAATATAGTTTCAAGCAACTGGCTGGAAGAGAAAATGACAAAATTTCACTACTTAAAGTTAGGAACTACAGTGTATTGAAGGTATGGACAATCATCTTGAATGTTGCAATGAAAATGAAAATTTGGAGGATGCACTGGTCGACAACATTCTATGAAGCCAGTCCTTTATCTGTATCAGATGTCTGCACTGATTTTGTTCATTTACAGCAAAAGAATGTAATGCAGGGGAATTCCTCTGTGAATAAGTATTAGGAACTAAAGCAGTTTTATTGTGCTGTAGTAGTATCAGTGGTGTTTTAATTTGTTCTGTAATTCACTTAAATACATAATTTGTTTCTCGGTTTATCTTTTTGAAACTTTGGCATTTCGGCTAATTGAGGCAGCTACTTAATTGGATCAAAATGTGCTGGACCCAATATGCCCTAATTAACTGGAATCCACTGTATTGAATTAATTTTGGAATTGTCACCACTAGAGAACACATCTTCCAAAGGAAGTCTGCTGCCACACATCTCATTCTGTCAGTTTCTCTTATATTTAAATAATTAGTTTGAGAGAAATGACAGAAATGGTCAAACTGTCAGTGCTTACCCCTCCAAAAAAGACAAAAGAAAATGTATACGCTATATGATAAATATAAATTTATTGAAGAACATATTCCAAAAAGCATATTAAATTGTATTAAAACTATTTGTAAATGTGGTGTATGTTTGTTTTAAAAAATTATGCTGTAGTACACCAATGTTTCCTATATATGATCTACTTTGTTCATTGGTATGATTGCCACTTTGTAGAGAAAAAATGTTGAGGCAACAGTAAACTAACATACTGAATGTCAGAATTTGGCCCAAGATAAAAATTTCTTTGCAACAGTCAAAAATTAATTTTATGAAAATATAAGCATGTTAAGTGTTACTACTTTAAATGAAATTTTTCTGTCAGAGTGATGATTTCTGACTGGTGATATGCAAGTTCCTGCTCCATGTTGGATAGGCATAGACTTCTCAGAAGAATGTTTATGACTCTAAATATTACGGTAATTCACATCTCAGCTTTTGATCAGTAAATAAGGAAGTCTACCTTCTGTTATCTAAAAATGTAAATAGTTTGAAAATAAAGCCAATTTTTAGATTAAAATATGTCATTTTGTTTATAGCTTTTCTATTTAAAAAAATTATTTTCTACCATTGTGAACAAACTTTGAGCTGGTGTATCACTTGATTAAAACCTGAAGTTAGAAAATGGCACAAACCCAATGGTTGACCTGTAATTTAGAAGACAAATATGGTCTTCTGAAACATTTTAAAAAAACATTACAAGAATTCTGTGAAAAGGAATGGTTATTGAATACTCTTGAATCATAATTGTTCTCAGTAGCCATCTCTTTTTCTTTATGTAGAAGGTAAATTGTAACATTTTGCCGTAGATTTCCGTTGTTCTGGACACTACAAATAAATGAAAACTTGAGAATGAATACAACAGCAAAACCATGAACTGTACTTTTTTTCTGACATCTAATCTAGAAAATAAAAAAGACATAATATACTAATGCTTATTTTTAAACATTTAGGAGCTATTATTCTGGGATATCAAAATGATTCCTAATTTTATTTAATTATTAATTTTTAAATACATTAGTGTTGCTATTCAAAAGCCTGTATGATTTAAATGAAAATTAAAATAAAACCATTTCCAGTCCCATGTTCATTACTAAAAACAAAGCTAGATAATTTTCATAAGAAAAATAAATTTGCTATTACCGGTATATCAATACATACCATGGATCAGTAAATCCTGACTATGACACAAATGGTTTGTTTAGCCTCCTATAGTAGGGTCATGCTATCAGTCTCATTTTCCTGTAGCCCTGCAAACTCTTCTCTCTTATACTTTAGCTCCCCTCCTTTCTTGCATTTAGTGGTAACTTACAATGGGTCAGGATCATACTTGATGTCTGGAGCTGTAATGCAGCAGTGTTAACTGCCTTGAAATTACTGGGTAAAGAACATTACATAAGTCTTGATGCACTTTATTGAGGTTGGAAGTTCTTCACTTGGTGTTCGTTGTATTTTTTCAATGAAAATTACATTACAGAAAATATAATTTGTATTTATAAGTACTCTTGTAATATTCCTGGGCCCTTGCAACCCAATTAGATAAATTTTGCATAAGAACTATGTAAGGAATGGAAATCAAAGCTTGGTGAAGGAGATTAATTTTCAGCTTTGCCTTTGATAGCGGTTTTGAGGGAAGTATCCTCAGGACTAGGTAACAAGGCATGACATCCAATGGGGGAGGGCAGTGGAATCAGAGAAGTACAGCAGAGCAAAAAGGGGCCCAGAGATTAGAAGGCTGTGGGGTGATGGGGTGCTTAGTGGTGGTTTCACAGAGATGAGTGATGAGGACATTAAGTAATTTGAAAATACGGATGACAATGTTAAAATAAATTCCTGTATCAGGATGAATTGATACAGCAGGAGTGCAAGAATCATGCCAATTTAGCATATGGATAATAGTCTTTGAAACAGAAGTGTATGGAGATGAGTAGCTGCTAGGACAACAATGAAATAGCCAATTTAAGATTACAAAGATATTAAGTGTAAAGGTTAGTGAGGCAAGACAGACAATCAAATTATGGAAGTGAAGGTCTTTGTTAGGAAAGAATATGGGGCCAGGAACACATTACAGGATAGTCAAGGACCCATGGTTCTGAATCCCACGGATAAGGCCACAGAAAATAACATTTAGTAGCTGGGCTCAGAAGAGAATGGCTTTTGTCTTAATAATATTAAATAATGAAATATATTTTAAAATATGTGATTATTTATTATAGAGTATTGAACAAAGTTAATAAGTCAAGAAGCAGCGAAAGGGATGAGAGCTCTGCATAGTAGAACTCCAGTCACTGCAGTAATTAGTAAAAGAAAGGCAAGGATAGATCCTAGATGAACCCCAAAATCACTGCTGTGTGAGTGGGAGATAAAGACAATGCAGACGATTCTCTGCATGCAAAATGAGGCAAGTTAACAAATCAGGCTAGCACAATCAAAAGTGGATGACTGCATAGAAGCATTGTTAAAGGCCATTCAGAGGGGAGGGGCTGGTGGGTTAGTTTGCTACCGTCATATTAGGAAGGTTTTTTTTTTCATTTTAGGAAGTATTTTTTTCCTGTGGCAGGAACTGAAGTTAATGAAGATTGCAAATTAATTATTCCTAAGAGCAACACCATTCTTTTTGGGCCCAGCTACTAAATGTCACCTTGTGACCTTACCTGAAGCTTCTCCAAATAATTTACAACCATAGGCCTCTTACTTCAACCTGAGCTGAGTCCCAACCCCATACTCTTTCCCAAGGAATTCATTTCAGCTCCTCCAAATAGAAAATGATTTGTCAGCCCAAGAAAACATCTAGCTGTTTTATTACAATTCAAGGTGTAATCCGTTTGCAACCTGTCTATTCCAAGTTCAATCTAATACTTAATTTTAAATCTGTAATTAACAGTTTAAGCCTTTGCTGTGTACTATTATCACAGTTTGATTTTGTTGTAGTATTTCCCAAATTTTTATTTTGTATCTCGTGATACCTTAAAGCCAAGGGGCCAAAGGTTTTCTTTTCTGTCATTGCTTTTTTTTCTGTTGAATATAAATGAAATCTAGAATGGGCCTTATCCAATTTTGGTGACCAGCTTCTCAAAATTAAACCGTCACTAATGGCATGCTGTTAGTTCTCAATTGAAATATTTGCTTTTACTGCTGTGTCAAAAAGGCAAGAATAATTAAATCTAAGAACTTACTTATATTAAGTTGCAGAGACATGCAGGCTTTAAGGAATTTGTGCAGTGAATTTTGTGGTGGGCCAAAGCACTTAAATAAAATAAAAGATTTAAATTCAACAAAATGCTCAAGGACTCAAATATGGTTTAATGGTCCTCAGCATTTGTAAAGAGGAAGAAATTTTCCATGATTAATGTGATTGCCTCTAAAAAAGAAACACTGCAGTCTGTTGGTGAACAGTATCCATTAAACTATCAAATTTAAAATAATTTGGCTAACAGGGATCATCAGAATAGATATAATTTTAGCAGAATTGACTTCAAGGGACGGAGGGACAAATTAAAAGAAATTTGCTAACCAACCCAAATCTCAGTTAAAAAAAGAAAACTTTAAAATCAGGCTTATTAAAATATGCAAAGCAAAGATACTTTACAGAAAAATAATTAATCCTAACAACTGAGCCATGAAATTCTGTAAGGGTTCTACTCAACTGAATTCTGCCGCTGATGTAACTTCCACTGTCCTTTCACTATCAGCATTTTCTGTTAGGAAAAATGTTATTCAAAAGTAAAACTGAAAATACCTGAGCAAAATCTATGCTCATATTCCCTGTCAATCTACTGTTACTGACTATACTTGTGAACCACATCCCTCTACCAGTTTCCCACCAGGTCCCTTTGCTACCCTGTGAATAGTAATATAAATGCAATCATTCTAGTCCTGCTGAACCAGAGTTTGGCAACAAGGTAAGTGAACCCTTAGTGACAGAACAAATTACTGAGGCTATGCTCTTCAAATGTTTCTGGTTGACCCTTGTCTCCTGAGTTTGCAACAGTTTTTAAATGTCTCTGTAGCTTTTAATACATGAACACACCTTGTAATGCTTTAATTTTTATAAAGGAACAAAAAAAATAAATAATTATCTTTGTCTTCCTAATTGCCATGTTAGGAAATCCTCCATTCAAAGGAATGGAGATTCTGATCTTGCGTAAGGTTTTGCTAGCCTAGGATCACAAAAGTGGGTTGCATAAGATCATAGTCATAGAATAATGCAGCAGAGTAAAAGGCCCTTCAGTCCAATTCATCCATGTTGATCAAGGTGTCTAACCTAGTTCCATTCGCGATGATTTTGTCTTTATCCCTCTAACCTTTTCCTATTTATGTACCTATTCAAATGTCTCCTTAATGGTATTGTTACTGCATGAACTACCTTCTCTAGTAGCTTGTTCCACATAGGCACCACCCTTTGTGTGATTGATCTTTGGGTTCCTTTTAAATCCTTCTCCTCTCTCATAAAACATGTCTTCTCTAGTTTTTGATTCCCTTTCATAAGAAAAAGGTTGCGTGCATCCACACTTTATGATTTTATACACCTCTATAAGGTCACTCTTCAGTCTGCAATGCTTTGAGAAATAAAGTTCTAGCTTGTCCAACCACTCCATAGAGGTATTTGAGTCCTGCAATATATTTGTAAATCTTTACACTCTTTCCAGCTTAATGGTACCCTTCCTGGCAGGTGATACACATGAAATATCTCTACCATTCACAATGTGGCAACTATTCTTACCACTTATTTCTTACATCTGCTTTCCAATTTGATCCTTTAGTACCACCTTAGTATCCTATTCCTCAAATATCACCAACTACAAATTCACATAAAGCCAACAACTCAATTTAATCTGTATGTCACATTTAACAGAAGTAATTCAGAATCACATTATACAAGCTTTGATGTTTATCTTGCTAATAGTTTATAAGTCTCAGTGTTCCTACAATGTCATTTTCCTTGGGCTATCGTTTGAAAGGTGGGAGGTAGATTAACTCCACTGAGAACACTTCAGGTGTCAGGATTTGACATTCCAGAGCAGCAATGGCCCTGAAAGGTTCAGTTGTAGAATCAATATCAGGTTTAATACCACTGGCATACATCATGAAATTTGTTGTTTTGCAGTGGCAGTACATAGTTATAAAAAATTAAAGTAAAAAGCAGTGCAAAAAAAAGAGCAAGAACAAAACTTAATCTTCTTGCCTGGACCAACAGGATTATGGTAGAGCAGAGTGCAGAAAAAATGGGTGTGTTGCTATCTTGACATTGGATAATGGGCCTTTCATTAGTCAGTATCCAAGCTGAAATCATGTCTCAGCATTTCTCATCATTTTGGTCAAAGTACAGGAATTATATGTTCCAAAAGTCCTTGTGACATAACGTCCTAGAGATGAAGTTTTATTAGCATCCGAGCATCTGTAGCAAAATGTGGAGGCTATTAAAGATGTTATATTGTCATGGGTGTTCCTAGTACATTGAAGCAGCTGCACACTTGTGGTTAATGATGCCATGCAAAGACTGCTCCTTTCCTTGCCCTCTAAAGTAGATGTGTTGAAATAAAATACATCTTAATCGAGTGATGCTTACTATTGGCAGTGAATAACGCATTTTCAAGAATCCACGTATTTTCTTGCATTTCAGGATGCATTCTTTTTTGTGCCATTTGTGTTTATTGTTTTGGCTTTTTAAATATTAAATTTTAAATATATTTATACAGAGGTAACACACTCCTCAAATGCAGGGACTGCCAGAAATGTGCAAAAGAAATGCTTACCCAAACCAAATTATCTCTGATCATCAGTGCTCTTCCGGACTGACAAAATCTCTTGTTGAAGAGTAGAAAGATTGAATGGGCCCTCCTTTTATTTTGAGGTGGTGGAGAGATGAAAGAAAAGTGATTAATTAACAAACGTAAGACTCCTTCCATGTTTGTATACGCATAAAGGTTTTTGATGGCTTTACCTAAAACATACCCGGATCTTTGGGCATTTCATCTTAACCCATCCCTTTTGAACTATTTCCTCTAATAACAGAAAAGTAAAAAAGCTGAAAAGAAAGTTGATAAATCCATTCCTGGAGAAGTTAAGATTTCAGTTGGTCTCATAAAACTAATAAGGAGTATTATAAATATTAATTTCTCATTATCAGTCAAGCTTATAAAAAATATATACATTGTAACTTCACAGATATACAAATTGAAATTTAGTTGAAATTTAGACTTGGCTTTTCATCAGTGGAGAAAATTCCCCTGTTAAATCATATATGATTAATTAGCACCTGATTAAATGGAGATTAAAAAAAAAACTGCAAATGCTAAGACCCTGAAATAAAAACAAAGTGAAATAATTAATGGTCTGAGCCCAATAATTTCGGTAAACTAATTTGTTTTCTTCCTTTCCCAGTTCTGATGAAGGGTCGCATGCACTTGTGTGGCTGTTAGACACTACATCATGCTTAGAGTGAGCAATTCTCCAATAGCATTAGTTGTGTATGCTTGTATTATGTTTTCTATTTGGGCTGATGATGCTGATTCAAATAGCTGTGATTTTTGATCATTTTATTTTTTGACTTTAAAAATTACAGACCTTTGCCAAGGTGCCATGAAAAGATTTGACACTAGCTGAAAAAATTTACCCTTGGTGTCTGCACTGATTTTGTTCCTCTACAGTTAATCAAAAGAACATGGCAGCATACACTGGATGACCTCCTCCATCAATAACTATTAGAAACTAATACAGTTTTATACTACTATAGTAGTATTGATAGAGTACTAATTTGTTCTGTGTTTCATTTAAGTGCATAATTTGTTACTCAGTTAAATGGTAATTTGTCTTTTTTATTTTTTTTAACCATTTCCATGAAACTTAGCTAGCTAATTGGGGCAACCACTTATTTAGGCCAAAATGCACTGGTCCCAATGTATTGCAATTAACTGGAATCCAAAGTGTTGTGATTTGACTATTTATGTATTCCGGATGTTTTGCAACTAAAGCATTATCCAGATATCACAAAACTTCCACCCTTTTATGTTCTAGTTCAATTAACCTTTTAATTGGTTAAATGGTTAATTCAATTAACCCTTTCTGCACCAAAATGCAACATTTTTTGTAATCTAGTGCATCATTTTTGTAATCTAAGCATCTTTAGAACTCCACTGTTCCTAGGTTCTATTCCATTTTGGGTCTAAGATTGTTGTACTAGCAGTTAATCTGTATTGAAATGTATTTGTCACTTTTTTGTCCATTCTCTTATATCTATCAAGATCTTTTGAAATATTTTATAGTCTATGTTTCCATTAACAGTACTTGAGTGACAAAGTCTGCATCATCAGCAAGTTTCAATGCATTACTTCTATGTTATCAGGATCGAGAACAAATATATAGCTGAATGCTCAGCATAAATACTGTCAGACACAACTAATAGTTTCCTGCCAATTAGATTTATGTACCATTAACTCTACTCTTTGGGTATTTAAAATCATGAATAATTTGATTGAATTTGATTCCACTTGTGAAGAACAGCAAAATTAAAGGTCATCAATATAAGATACTCACCAACTTTATTTTAAACTTAAGAGATACAGCACAGTAACAGGCCATTCTGGCCCAACAAGCCTGCACTTCCTAATTATAACCATGTGACCAATTAACCTTTGGAGTGTGGGAGGAAACCGGAGTGTCCAGAGGACATGGGGAGAACATACTAACTCCTTACAGACAGCTGCAGGAATTGAACCTGGGTCACTCAAGCTGTAACTGCATTACACTAATTGCTATGTTACCATGCCGCCCTCATAGTTTCAATCAAACATGAATTTTTACAACTTTTAGTGGTAGGTATGCAGAATTTATTAATATTAAATATGAGTCAAATTGATAACAATCATAAAAGGAAGAAGAGGCTAAACATTTATACTAAAACAGATGATTGAGAATAAAGTGGCCAGAAATGACAACGAGCTAGTAACCTCATCTCTAATATTATCCATTCTATATAGTTCTTCTATTATTTTTCCAATATTTTAACCAATTCAGTAACATAAAATTTGATTTAACTTTATAAGCTTTAATGTGAAATCTTACTGAATTCCTTCAAGACCTTCCAAAAGTTATATCTACGGATATTCTGCTTGGCTGCTTATTGAAAACTTCAATTAGGATTTTAAGACATGATCTACCCATATCAGATCCAAGTTGGCTCATTCAAAATATCTCAAATTCCTCTGAACAATAACTTTATAACAGATGCTAGATTAACAAGTGACTATTTCTCTGGTTTCTCTTTCATTGTCCTTAAATAAGAGTTATGCTTATAATTTTCCAGTCCAAAGGGACAATTGCTGAATAGGAGAATACAGCTCAATCATCTAGCTTCCTTGCTTACTTCCTTTCAAACCCTAGGATGGAAACCATCAGTTCCTGAGGATTTGTTAGTGGTTATTAGTATTTTTGTCTGTACAGTGTACTTGTTCAAGTTAGTGTAAACCGAGCTTTTGATTTTCATGGAATATGATTTTCTTCCATTGGGAAATCCATTTCCTCATTTTCATTTACAATATAACCACCAATTTTTAAAATATCCTCATTACTCTTGACTGATATCCCTTAATATTTTTTGTGCTTACTTTATTTTCTTTCTCTACAGCAATAGTATATTTATAAGGGAACTAAAATGATGTAAAACATACAAAGTATTACAAAAAAAATGACAACCAAATGACATCATAAAGCAGTGTTAAAGGAGTGTCTCAGAGGAAAGACCAAATGAGAGGCAGAAAGCATATGAGGGTTAAATGGTCTTGAGAAGGAGGGTCATCAATGGTGCTCTGATGAAAGTTCACAAAGTTAGAGAAAAGCAGATATCTCAAAGAATTGCAGAGTCGAAGAAGATTGTAATGAGAAGGTACTTAAAAATGAGGATCTTTCCCAATAATCTGGATAATTTTGCTACAGCTTTCCTTTAGTTTTATTATCTCTCGCCTCTTTCAATTCAAGCCATAAAAGTTTTACTTGATAAATAACCTCGTTCCAGCCTTGCATTGCTATGCCTCTCCCTCCCTCTCCACAAAAGCACTACCTTGAACAAATAAGACAAAATATGTCATTATCAGTTTGATATTGTCAGCTTCTGCCTCATTCCATGAAAATGATTCTTTGAGAATTTGGAATCTTTGCAACCAAGTTCAAAGTAAATTTATTATCAAAGTACATATATGTCACCACATACAACCCTGAAATACATTTTCTTACAGGCATACTCAATAAATTGAATAATTATAATAGAATCAATGGAAAATCAAACCCAAAAGGGTGGACAGACTGTATGCAAAAGTCAACAAACTGTGCAAATACAAAAGAAAAAAATAAACAAATAAGCAAGAAATATTGAGAACATGAGATGAAGAGTCCTTGAAAGTGAGTCCATAGGTTCAGTGATTGGGCAAGTGAAGTTGAATGAGGCTATCTCTTCTGGTTCAAGAGCCTATGGTAGAGGGGGAATAACTGTTCTTGAACCTGCTGGCGTGAGTCCTGAGGGTCCCATACCTTCTTCATGACTGCAGCAATGAAAAGAGATGCATGCTGCTTTCTTGTGACAACACTCCATGTAGATGTGCTCAGTGGTGGGGAGGGATTTATCTGTCATGAACTGAGCTGTATACGTTTTGTAAGATTTTCCATTCAAGGGCATTGGTGTTTCCATAAAAGTCTGTGATGCAACCAGACAATATACGCCCCACCACACACCTATAGAATTTGTCAGTTTTAGATGTCATGCCAAATATTTGCAAGCTTCTAAGTAGAGGTGCTGCCATGAATAGCACTAATTGCACTTATGTGCTGGGTCCAGGACAGGTCCTCCGAAATCATTAACACCGAGGAATTTAAAGTTACCGACCATCTCCACCTCTGATCCCCTGATGATGAGTGGCTCATGGACCTGTGGTTACCTCCTCCTTGTCAATAATCAGCTCCTTGGTCTTGCTTTCATTGAGTAAGAGGCTGCTGTTATGGCACGACTCAGCCAGATTTTCAATCTCCCTCCTATACATTGATTCTTCATCACCTTAGATTCAGCCAACTACAGTGGAGTTGTCAACAAACTTAAATATGGTATTGGAGCAGTGCTTAGCCACACAGTCAAGTGTAAAGTGAGTGGAGCAGGAGGCTAAGCACACAACCTTGTGGAGCACCCATGTTGAGATCAGTGAGACCTGACATAGATTAGGGGATTACTTTGTCGAGCACCTTTGCTCCATCTGCAACAGAAAGGTTTCCCAGTGGCCAACCATTTTAATTCCATCCCCCATTCCCATTCTGACATGGCCTCCTCTACTGCCATGATGAAGTCACTCTCAGGTTGGAGATTTCTGGAGACAAAATGTGTCAAATCGTATGAAGTGTGAGCAGACAGCCTTCACTATCTCTTGTAGTAGGAAAGTCAAGTTCTGAAGAAATTTTTCCTCCATCTCAGTTCTAAATGCCTTGTTCCATATACTTAAGACACTGCCTCCTCATATCAGACCCTTCAACCAGGAGAATCATTCTCTCTGCATCCAATCTGCCAATGAGATCCCCTCTCGTTTATCTAAGCTCTAATGATTAGAGTACCCGTCAAACTGCCCTGTCTCTTCTCAATCAACAGTTCTTTTATCCCTCCAAGTATCAGTTCAGTGAGCCTTTAATATTCTCCTACATACAGTATATCCTTTATCCGGTACAGAGACTAAAACTGCATGCACAGTATCTGGTAACAATCAACACTGGCATACCTCAAGGATGAATGCTTAGCCTATTGCTCTATTCTCCCTACACCCACAACTCTATGGCTAAGCACAGCTCAAATACCATTTATAACTTTGCCAATGACACAATTATTGTTAGCAGAATATCACTTGGTGACATGGAGGCATACAGGATTGAGATAGATCAGTTGGTTGAGTGGTGTCAAAATAACAACCTTACACTCAATGCCAGCATGACTAAGGAATTGATTGTGAACTTCAGGAAGGGGAAATTGAAGGACACACACCAATCTTCATCTGGCCCGTCAAGTCTGCTTCACCATTCAATAAGATCATGGTTGATCTGGCCTTGGACTCATCTCCACCTACCTGCCTTTTCCCCACAACCCTTTAATTCCCCTACTATGCAAAAATCTTTCCAACCTTGTCCTAATTATGTTTACTGAGGTAACCTCCACTGCTTAACTGGGGCAGAGAATTCCACAGGAAAGGATGAGTAGTTTCAAGTTCCTGGGTGTTAACATCTTTAAAGATCTATCCTGGGCCCAACATATTGATGCAATTACAAAGGAACAACAGCGGCTATATTTCATTAGGATCTTGAAGTGACTTGGTATACATCATCAAAGACTCACAAATTTCCACAGATGTACCGTGGAGGGCATTCAGACTGGTTACATCACCGTCTGCTATGGAGGGGTAACTGCACAGGATTGGAAAAAGCTGCAGGAGATGCAGATTCAGCCATCTCCATCATGGGTGCTCACTAAGCACTTGAGCAGAGGACATCTTCAAAGGGTGATACCTCAAAAAGGTGTATCTAACTTTAAGGACCCCCATCACCCAGAACATGCCCTCTTTTCATTGTTACCATCAAGGAGGTGGTACAGGAGCCTGAAGCCACATACAGCTTCTTCCCCACCGCCATCAGATTTCTGAATGGACAATGAATCCATGCACGCTACCCCCCATTTCTTTTCCTTTTTATTTGTGCTCTTTTTGCACTGCTGATTTAATTTTATATGCAGGTGATATTAAACCTGATTTTGATTCTGATTTTAAGGTACGGTCTTCTGAGGTACTACAGTTCTATATATACCTGTGCTCCTCTACATATATCTGTTCCAAGGCATTCTTATTTCTGTACCGAAAATTTCTGACAATAAAGATCAACTTTGTTATTTTCTCTTTGAGAGTGTAATACTTTCCTGGATGGCAAAACGCTCTAGGTTGTCAAACAACACACACAAAATGCTGGTGCAACACAGCAGGCCAGGCAGCATCTATAAGGAGAAGCACTGTCGACGTTTCGGGCCGAGACCCTTCGTCAGGACTAACTGAAA
This sequence comes from Hemitrygon akajei, assembly GCF_048418815.1. Taxonomy (NCBI): domain Eukaryota; kingdom Metazoa; phylum Chordata; class Chondrichthyes; order Myliobatiformes; family Dasyatidae; genus Hemitrygon; species Hemitrygon akajei. The sequence continues at coordinate 41,156,958 of NC_133126.1, read as the reverse complement.
GGAAAGATAGTAAGAGATTTGAAAGTAGTGGGGGGAGGGGGAAATGCAAAATGATAGGAGAAGACCGGAGGGGATGGGATGAAGCTAAGAGCTGGAAAGGTGATTGGCGAAAGTGATACAGAGCTGGAGAAGGGAAAGGATCATGGGACGGGAGGCCTCGGGAGAAAGAAAGGTGGGGGGAAGCACCAGAGGGAGATGGAGAACAGGCAAACAACTAAACATGTCAGGGATGGGGTAAGAAGGGGAGAAGGGACATTAACAGAAGTTAGAGAAGTCAATGTTCATGCCATCAGGTTGGAGGCTACCCGGCCGGTATATAAGGTGTTGTTCCTCCAACCTGAGTTTGGATTCATTTTGACAGCAGAGGAGGCCATGGATAGACATGTTGTTTACCTATTCCATTCTCATGCTAATTGTAGTCAGCAAAACTTCACAAACAAATGAGCTGAGTGAGGCTTTTTAAAATTATATATTAATAAATAACTGATTCAATAAGGAGTAAAGGGCAACATACTAGAGAAATACCCCCTCTTTTTCAATTACATCAACAAGAGGTTAGACAATCTTGAGTTGTTTTCTCTGGAGTGTGGGAGTCTGAGAAAAGTGTGGTTACCTACCTCAATGATTATCATCCAGTAGCACTTATATTCACTGTGAATAAGTGCTTTGAAAGGTTGATGACATGTATCAACTCCTGTTTGAGCAGCAATTCCACAACCTATAGTCTCACTTACTTATTTTTTCTTTTTTGTATTTGTGCAATTTGTTGTCTTTTGCACATTGGTTGTTCATCTGTCTTTGATGTGTGCAGTTTTTCCATTTACTCTATAGGGTTTCTCTGTATTTACTGTGAATATCCACAAGAAAATATATATATACATACACACACACACTTTGATAATAAATTTACTTCGAACTTTGAATTTTCAGGTGTGATCTTTAAAAGTATATAAAATTATGAGGGGCATAGATAGGCTAGATAGTTAGAATCCCTTTCCCAGGATTGATATGTCAAATTCTAGAAGGCATAGCTTTAAAGTGAGAGAAGGCAAGTTTTTTTTTGAACAAAGAGTATTAGGTGCCTGGAATGTGCTGCCAAATGTGTTGATGGAAGCCAATATGATATTGGTATTTAAAAAGTATTTAGACAACATGGACATGAAGGGAATAGCGAGATATGAATCAAGTGCAGGTGAATTAGTTTTATTTGGCATCCTGGTCTGCACAGACATAAAGTACCATTGGGCCTGTTTCATGTTCTCTACAGTTCTGTGTTCTATCAGAATTTGTGCATCAATTTAAATAGATTCTCTAAGAAAGAACACCTGCTCAGCGCAGCCCTAAAATGTTAGCCTTGATTATATTCTTTGATGATAAACCCATAATTCTAATTCTGATAATACATTCTAATTCTGATAAAAACATCAGCCATTATATTTGGCTCCACTATCCATCTTCCTCAGATTTTTCTCCAAATGGAAACAGGGAATCAATCTTGGTGAAGATGGGAGTCAAATAAAGCTACATCATTGTTCCAACTCTGTGCTTTAATCTTTCCTGCTGAAAGACACAGTGGCTTTATTTATTTAGATACAACAGTCCTTTCAGTCACGCCACACGGCAATCCCCCGATTTAATCCTCGCCTAATCACAGGACAAATTACAATGACGAATTAATCTATCAATCAGTACATCTTTGGAATGTAAGGGGAAACCAGAGCACCCGGAAGAAACCCATGCAGTCACAGGGAGAGCGTACAGACTCCTTTCAGGCAGCGGTGAGGATTGAACCCTGGTCGCCGGTACTGTAAAGCGTTGTGCTACCATGCCACCCTGTGGCAACCCAGGATCAAAACCAGAGAAGAAAGTCATGCTCAATCACAAGGGACTGCCAAAATAGATCAACTCAGATTTAAGTGTTTCACATGTGTTTTGATGCTTGATCAAGTAGGTTCCATTTAAGTCTTCTTATAGAGTACTTGTTTTAGCTTTCTGGAGAGTGAGTCATCCCAAGGGATTTAACAAATTGGAATTCTATCTGACTTTAAAACTAATCCATTGAGAAGAAATATTTTTAAGAGACTACTAGACAGGTATATGGAGGAATTTAAGGTGGAGGGTTATATGGGAGGCAGGGTTTAAGGGTCAACACAACACTGTGGGCCAAAGGGCCTGTACTGTGCTGTATTGTTCTATGTTCTAAATGCTGTTGAATGAAGTGAGAAAGTGGAGTTAGGGGAGGATAAGGGAAGAGATTTTAAAAAAGTTATTACTTAAGAAAGCTACAAATAAACCATGATAGAAGGATACTTATGAAAAAACACATGGAGGGAGACCGAATACTGGACAACTTACCCCCTCATTGTAACCGCCTTTAGAAGGTAAAATAAACTGTAACAAAATTATTTAGTTTGTATGTTTGTGGTTGTTGAAATTATCCACTTCCCTGTGGATTTCTGGCTACACCAATTGGAAAAAGACAGAACGTCTTCAGAATCTGAATCAGAATCAGGTTTAATATTACTATTAAAATTTGCAGCAGTACAGTGCAATACATAATAAAACTATAACTTACAATAAGAAATATGCATAAACATTAAATTAAATAAGTAGTGCAAAAAAAGCAAAAAAAGAAAAAAAATTATAGTGAGGTAGTGCACATACATTCATTGTCCATTCAGAAATCTAATGGCAGAAGAGAAGAAGATCTTCCAAAAATGTTGAGTGTGTGTCTTCAGGCTCCTATACCTCCTCTCAGATGGTGGTAATGAGAAGAGGGCAAGTTCTGAATGGTGAGAGTCCTTAATCATAGATGCTGCCTTTTTGAGGCAAGTCGTTTTGAAGATGACCTCAAAGGCTAGTACCCATGATGGAGCTGGCTGAGTTTACAACTTTCTGAACTTTTCCCGATCCTGTGCAGTTACCCCTCCATACTAAGCAGTAGTGCAAATAACCTTTGGTGACATATTAAGTCTCATCAAGCTCCTAATGAAATATTGTCACTGTCATGTCTTCATTGTAAATGCATCACTATGTTGGGCCCAGGATAGATCTTCGAAGATGGTGACACCCAGGAACTAGAAACTGTCCACCCTCTCCTGCTGATCTTTCAGTGAGGATTGCTGTGTGTTCCCTTGACTTCCCCTTCCTGAAGTCCACAATCAATTCCTTGGTCTTACTGACATTGAGTGCAAGGTTGTTGTTATGACACCACTCAACCAGCTGATCTATCTCACTCCGGTATGCCTCCTCATCATCTGAAATTCAGCTGACAATAGTTGTGTCATCAGCAAATTTACTTCATGAGTACGTCAGCTACACTGAAGGTTTGAACAGCATTTGGTTCTAACTGCAACAATGTGAAGCTGCTGATAATGTTTTTCTCACCGTGGTTAAGTTAGCTGGTAGCCATTGATAAGCATGTTTTCATTTAAGCAATTAATTGTTATATTTGAAGACAAATAGTTTATTGTTCAGAAATATTGTACAAAGTACAAAGTAAATTTATTATCAAAGTACATATATGTCACCATATACAAGCCTGAGATTTGCTTTCTTGCGGACATTACACTGAAAATATAAAAAAAACACAATAAAAACAATGAAAGAGCACACCCAACAGGACGGACAAACAACCAATGTGCAAAAGACCACAAACTGCAAATACAGAAGAAAAAGGAAAAAAATGCATTATTCATTACAACCAGAATATAACAATTCTGATAATACATTCCTTTAGCGTGAAAATGCCTTTCTTGCACATTCTTGGTGTAGGCATTATGTACAAAATAATTAGAACTTCTAGCCACAATTTTTAAAATAATGTAGTTCTCAAAATAAAATTGAACAAAAAGGTCATTCATACCTTATTTTTTCCAAGATACTGTACAGATGAGACTTGAGGTAGAATTCCAGTTTTATGCATTGATACTTTTGGAAAAACTGGCTTTAAAATCCGATTGGGATAACCAGCATGCTTTGTTGTGGCTGGCACATTCAGCTTTGGCAGTTCCACAGGGATTTGACGTCGTATAGGGATACCCTGCAGATAATTTACAAGAAATAAAATCTTGTATGCCTAACAAATCTTTATGACAAATCTCTCCTGTAAATGAAAATATGTTTTAGACTTGGTTTAGCATATTAATGTAAAATCAGTATCTAAAATGAAACACACACAAAATGCTGGAGGAACTCAGCAAGTGAGGCAGCATCTATGAAAAAGAATAAACAGTTGATGTTTCGGGCTGAGACCCTTCATCAGGACTGTATAGGAAGGTGGGTGGAGGGGAAGGAGGACAAGCTAGAAGGTGATAGGTGAAGCTAGGTGGGTGGAGGAGGGGGGGATGAAGCTGGGAAGTGATAGGTGGAAAAGGGAAAGGGTTAGAGAAGAAGGAATCTGATAGGAAAGGAGAATAGTCCATGGGAGAAAAAAGATGAAGAGGGGGCAACAGGGGACAGTGGTAGGCTGGTGAGGAGAAGATGAGGACCAGAATGGGGAATAGAAGAGGAAAGGTGGAGGAAAACAATTCCTAAAAGGAGAAATTGATGTTCATGCCAATAAGTTAAAGGCTACCTAGATAGCATATGAGGTGTTACTCCTCCACCCTGAAAGTGACATCCTGGTGGCAGGAGAGGAGGCCATGGACTAACATGTCAGAACAATAATGTGGAGAGGAATTAAAATAGTTGGACACTGGGCAATTCTGATTTTTGCGGATGGAGTGAAGGTGTTTGACAAAGTGGTTCCCCAATTTACATCAGGTCTCACCAATGTAGAGGAGGCCACATCAAGAGCACCAGATACAGCAGACAACCTCAAAAGATTCAAAGGTGAAGTGTTGCCTCATCTGGAAGGGCTGGGCCCTGAATAGTGGTGAAAGAGGAAGTGAATGCGCAAGTGTAGCTTTTCGATTGCTTGCAGGGGTACATACCAGGAAGGAGAAAAGTGGAGAAGGACAAACAGACAAGGGAATCATGGAGAGAGCGATCCCTGTAGAAAGATATATTTTGTGGTAGGATCTTGTTGAAAATGGTGGAAGTTACGAAGTATGACGTTTTGGATGTTGAGGCTCATGGGGCAGTAGGTAAGGACAAGAGGTAGGTAGGAGGCGTTGTGGATAATGAAGTAGGTTTTCAAAGCTTGCAGAGAGATTTAGGCCAGTTAGAAGAGTGGGCTGAACGATGGCAGATGGAGTTTAATGCTGATAAGTGTGAGGTGCTACATTTTGGTAGGAATAATCCAAATAGGACATACATGGTAAATGGTAGGGTACTGAGGAATGCAGTAGAACAGAGTGATCTAGGAATAATGGTGCATAGTTCCCTGAAGGTGGAATCTCATGTAGATAGGGTGGTGAAGAAAGCTTTTGGTATGCTGGCCTTTATAAATCAGAACATTGAGTATAGGAGTTGGGATGTAATGTTAAAATTGTACAAGGCATTGGTAATCTGAATTTGGAGTATTGTGTACAGTTCTGGTCACCAAATTATAGGAAAGATATCAACAAAATAGAGAAAGTACAGAAAAGATTTACTAGAATGTTAACACGAGTGAATCTGCAGATGCTGGAAATAAATAAAAACACAAAATGCTGGCAGAACTCAGCAGGCCAGACAGCATCTATGTGAGGAGGTAGTGACGACGTTTCGGGCTGAAACCCTTCATCAGGAGTGAAGTAACATGGGATGGTCAAGAAGTGTGGGGGCAGGTGCAGCACTTCTTCCGTTTGCAGGGATGAGTGCCCGGAGGGAGGTCGGTGGGGAGGGATGGGGAGGATGAATGGACAAAGGAGTCGTGTAGGAAGCGATCCCTGCGGAAAGCCGGTTCCCTGCAAACGGAAGAAGTGCTACACCTGCCCCCACACTTCTTCCCTCACCACCATCCCAGGCCCCAGACAGTCCTTTCAGGTGACGCACCACTTCACCTGCGAGTCAACTGGGGTGATATACTGTATCCGGTGCTCCCGATGTGGCCATTTATACATTGGGGAGGCCCACCGCAGACTGGGAGACCGTTTCGCCAAACACCGGCGCTCAGTCCTCCAGCAGTGGCGGGATCTCCCTGTGGCCACACACTTCAATTCCACAGACCACTCCCACTCCGATATGTCTGTCTATGGCCTCCTCTACCGTCAAGATGCCACACGCAGGTTGATGGAGCAATACCTTATCTCCCACCTAGGTAGCCTCCTACCTGCCAGTGTGAACATCCAACTCACAGACCTCCATTGATACCCCTGCCCCCCCTTACCCCCATCCCTATCTATTATTTTAGTCTGGTTCTCTTTCTCTCTCTTCCCCCCCCCACTATAATCTCCCCCCAGCCCTACCTTTCTTTCTCTTTTATTTCCCATAATTCTCCACCTTCCCCCTAGCCCATTTCCCTCCAGTCTATCACTTCCTAGCTCTCTACTTTATCCCTCCCCCCACTTCTTATCCCCCCTTGACCATCCCATGTTACTTCACTCCTGATGAAGGGTTTTGGCACGAAACATCGTCACTACCTCCTCCCATAGATGCTGTCTGGCCTGCTGAGTTCTGCCAGCATTTTGTGTTTTTACTAGAATGTTACCTGGGTTTCAGCACCTAAGTTACAGGGAAAGGTTGAACAAGTTAGGTCTTTATTCTTTGGAGCGTAAAAGGTTGGGGGGGGACGACTTGATAGAGGTATTTAAAATAATGAAGGGGATAGATCGAGTTGACGTGGATAGGCTTTTTCCACTGAGAGTAGGGGAGATTCAAACAAGAGGACATGATTTGAGAGTTAGGGGGCAAAAGTTTAAGGGTAACACGAGGGGAATTTCTTTACTCAGAGAGTGGTAGCTGTGTGGAATGAGCTTCCATTAGAAGTGGTAGAGGCAGGTTCGGTATTGTCATTTAAAGTAAAATTGGATAGGTATATGGATAGGAAAGGAATGGAGAGTTACGGGCTGAGTGCGGGCCAGTGGGACTAGGTGAATGTAAGTGTCGGCACAGACTAGAAGGGCCGAGATGGCCTGTTTCTGTGCTGTAATTGTTATATGGTTATAAGAGGAACTCTATCCCTGTTAAGATGGCAGGAAGATAGGGTGAGCACAGATGACTGGGAAATAGCGAACATGCAGGTGAGGACAGCATCAAGAAGGGAAATCCTGTTCTTTGAAGAAGGACAACACCTCTGATGTCTCGGAAAGGAAAACCTCTTCTTGGGAACAGATGTGGTGGAACAAAGGAACTGAGGTAAGGTTTATAAAAGATATCAGTAGACAATTTGCCTGCTGAGATGGAGACAGAAAAAAAAAAAATCGAGAAAGGGGAGAGAGGTGTCAGAAATGGAGCAAATGAATTTAAAGGCAGTGTGGAAGTTGGATGCAAAGTTGATGAAATTGAAGAGCTCAGCATGGGTGCATGAAGCAGCACCAATACAATCATCAATGTAGCACAGAAAGACTTAGGGAGCATTACCAAGGAAAGCTTAGGACATGGACTATTCCATATAGCCAACAAAAAGGCAAGCATAACTGGGCCAATGTGGATGCCCATGACTACTCCATGAGTTTGAAGAAAGTGAGAAGAACTGAAGGAGAAATTGTTGAGGATGAGGAGCAGTTCCGCTAAATGAAGGAGGGTGGGGGTGGAGGGGAATGGTTGGGTCCTTTGTTGAGAAAGAAGTGGATAATTTTAAGGCCTTCTTGATGGGGAATAGAAGTGTATAGGGATTGGACATCCATGGTGAAAATGAGGCAGTTCGGGCCATGAAATTTAATGTTATTGAAAAGATTGAGAGCATGTGAAATGTCACAGATGTAGGTGAGAAGGGACTGAATCAAGAGGGATACAGTGGAGGCGAGTTATGCAGACACAAGTTCATTGTAGCAGTAGCAGGGAGAGACAATCAATTGTAACCTTTAAGCTAAATAACATTCATAAACAATGAACAACAAATTATTGATTTTGCTTCAAGATTCTAATAGAAATTTAATTCAATCTTTAAAAGATGAAGCAAACTAAAATAAACCCAGTTCTTTTAAACTCTAGAAAGTATATGAGAAATGATATGAATGCAAAATCTACCCAAATGCCTCTTGAAACAATTTAACTTTTACATCAATTATTTGGTATCAAGCCATTGGTAGAAAGGCTCACGGTTATATACAACGCAGATTTGCTTGAGAAAGTGGCCTTTTTCAACTAATGTGCTCCCTCTAGTGAAGAAACCTCTGAATTCTATTGGCAATACAGTTCTAGAATGGTGATCCTCCAGCAGCAAAATATTAAATAGTGAAGTATATTCAAGCGGACATAATAGGTGACAGTAAAACTTGTGGGTGATGGCATTCCTATGTATTTGAAGGGTGGAGTGATGAAGGTTGTGAAGTTAAAAACTGGTGGTGTTTTGCTTGGCCTTTACTTCCATTTCTCTTCTGGCCTCCACCAAATAGTTGCTTAATACTTTCTTGGAAGTGATTGCTTAATGTTCAAGGCTAGGGTATCATAAGTTCTATTCAAAGGTGCTACTCACTGGGTGCAAGCCAAGCAAGGGTGAGTTGCATATATTGCTGTGACTATATTTTTAAATTTCCAAAAATATGATCACTTTATTTATGGACTAAGATGTTATTTTAAAGGCCTGCAACATCACGCTACTTGTGTTCAAAGCAGATACGACCCAACTTTTGAGCAACCATGATTTATTCAGTTGGACTCCCACCAGAACATCACATAATTGCCTCAGTTCCTGTTTGCAGACTTTATGTCCAGAAAGCACAACATCTCCATATAGCTGAGGAGAACTTGAAGAATCCTGTACCCTGTAAAAGTGAGTTCCTATTCAATGGGTACAAGTCTGATTTGGAAATGAAGTACTGTTCATTCACGGCTGCTGGATCAAACTGCCTGAACACCTTAAGCACTGCGGGAATAACTTCTATTGGAGAGCTTCAGCAGTTCAAGAAATCAGCTCACTACCACCTTCTCCTAAGCTCAGCTGCAAAAGGAGAAAGATTGGGCATGAGGCTAGCAATCCCATCCCATATAAACCCAGAACTAAATAAACACCAACAGAAGCTCCAAAGACTTAATCCCTGGGAGAAGAAGGATCTTCTATGATGGAAAACTTGAAAGACTAGCCCAGGATAGAGTACTCTAATGAGCTGCTGTCAGCAGCCCATGCCCAGTAGGAATGATGGGCTTAAGAAGAATACATGGGCTTTGTTTGTGATATGCACATCCAATAAATGAATGAAAAGAACCTGAGGCTTTCCAGGAAATTCTGATTATCTGCATATTCAGTCTGTGGAATCTGCCCTAAAGTAAAATCTAAATCCTTTTAGAAATATTTTGGAATAGATTGTCACCTTCACCACAAATCAGTACACCCCTTGTATGATGTTACTTGAAAGGCAATGAACGCCATCTTGCTATTGATTACCTGCTATATTTTGTATTCTATTGTAATGATATTAGGCTTGCATCAAAAGAAATGTTTACAGTTTTAATTACTTTTGAGCATATTGTTAATTTCAAATTAATAATTAAATATTGCATTGGGGGACAGCAAAAGGTTAAGCAATATACCAGTTTCTCACATCTTACCCGTTTCCGTCCCTTATGGATTCTCCATAGATTATGAACCACACTTGGACTTAAATTGTTTGCATTTCCTTCTAAGCATTTAACTGAACGATGTACTATATTGGTTTGTCTTTCTGCCAATCTAAAAAGAGAAATCACTATTTAATAGTTTTACTGTAATACTTAATGTAAACTAGTATCCTCCTTCCTAAATTTAAATCATTTATAACTTATTAAAAACCTTAAATGGATTGCATTTTCTCGCTATGAATTTTAATTCCGTTGTCATGTTTTATGCTATCAGGAGGAGAGGATGATTAATTGATTGCACAGTAAAACTCACTCCAAATGTAAGTCTGCATGCATACCTGGTTTACCGAGTACCTCAGGTCAAGCCAGTTTTGCAGAGAATCCCATAAACATTCAGTAGGTGCAGAGCCCAGCACAGAGCAGGGAACAGTATGATGGTAGAAACCCAATGGAATATCAATAATATTTACAAAATAATTCTTCAAAAACCACTTAAATGTAAAGCAATTCCTTAAGATGAACAACTTAAAATGTCATTTAGCATTGTTTTTGTGGAAGAAATGGATTGAAAAGATTTTCAACTTTTACACCTATAAGTATAAATCTAGTTTCTAAAAGCACAATAAAATAATATTTTATAAAATTATTAAATGAAAGCATTTCAGAAATACACAGAAATAAGAAAATTAATCCAAAACAGGACAAGATCTTATTTGATCATTATAAGTATATTGATTTAATAGTGAAAACAGGCATTAAAATTTAATAGGTATTTTTTCTACAGCCAAAAACAGATTAACCACCATCAGAAACAGATTATCATGTATTACCTTGAATGAAAACTATGTCTTACCTCAGATCATGAAAATATGGATGCTGCAATGCATGCTTAGCAGTGATTCGTTCTTCAGGATCATACTCCATCATTGCATGCATCAATGAAATAGTCTCAGAACGAGTGTGAGGAATGAGACATGATATTCCTGTTCCCTTCTTTTTTGGAAAGTTAAAACTCATAGCTCGTGTTCTGTATCGGAAAAAAAATTAAGAAATCACACTAAGCTGTTTCATCCTAAATGTCTGAACTCCAAGTATCACAGGAATATAGAAAGATTGCTTAGAAGGAGAATCATAAGGAATTTATCTCTGTTACGAAGGTGAAGCAACTCTGAGGGGCCAAAGGGTACAAAGTCGCCCCCCCCCCCTCCTTTTTGAGAATCGCAAGATCGCTATTATTTCGGATCTGAGACCCAGGAAATGAGAGAGATACACATCATGAGGGAGAGAGACGCAGAATACACAAGGTTTGGAATGTGTCCTGACATCAGCGGAACGGAACCACTGATAACTGCCATTGTCTCTTGGAGAAGGAATTGTGTATTGAGTACTGTACTATTCATTGAAACCCCTCAGGGGACAACCAGAGTGGTCTGGTTGCGGGATTGCATCAGCCCAACCTGATTGACATCTGAGACCCCGTGAGTAAGGATAAAAGAGGGTCTGGGGAACCCCCCTTTAGACGCACCAGGAGAAATGCTAGAAATCCCGTGACAGCGTTTTATAGCAAAAGCCGGTGGGGGCTCGCGTGTGTCCTCCCTTGCCTGGGTGGCGAGCTCACCACGGAAGAATGGTTTAGCTAAAGGAGAGGTCACACTTGAACGGCCATGACAACGAGACCCCTGACGGATCAAAATCATAAAGGAAAGCCGGCAAGTTTTTTCCTCTTTCTCTCTCTCTCTCTAACAAAGTGCAACACAGCAACAACCAAAAGACAGCAGCTTGTGGAACTGCAGTGAACTTTATATTTCCATTGGACAATACATTATCCCCTAGACAACAATAGAGCTTATTTCTTATTATTATTATACCCGCACTTTTAGGTTTAGTATTGACGACGTACATTATCTGTATATTTGCATTGATATTATTTTTGTGTATTTTTACTAATAAATACTGTTAAAAATCGTATCATCAGACTTCAATGGACGTCTCTATCTTTGCTGGTAATCTAATTTTATAGAGATTTTTGAGGAAGTTACCAAGAAACTGGATCAGCTGGAAAAATGGGCTGAAAAAATGGCAGATTAAATTTAATGCAGACAAATGCAAGTTGTTGCACTGCAGTAGGACCGACCAGGGTAGGTCTTACCCAGTGAACAGCAGAGCACTGAGGAATGTGGTAGAACAAAGGAATCTGTGAATACAGGTCCAGAATTCATTTGAAGTGGCATCATAGGTAGATAGGGTCATAAGAAAAGCATTTGGCACATTAGCCTTCCTAAATCAAAGTACTGAGTACAGGTCAACATGTACAAACAAGCTGGAGGAACTCAGCAGGTTGGGCAGCATCTGTGGAAACGAGCAGTCAACGTCTTGGCCCGAAACACTGACTGCTCGTTTCCACGGATGCTGCCCAACCTGCTGAGTTCCTCCAGCTTGTTTGTATGTGTTGATTTGAACACAGCATCTGCAGTGTACTTTGTGTTTACTGAGTACAGGTGTTGTATAAGGCATTGGTGAAGCATAATTTGGAGTATTGTGTGCAGTTCTTGTCACTCGTCAATTGGAAAGATGTAAATAAAGTTGAAAGAGTACAGAGAAAATTTACATTGCTAGGTCTGGAGGACCTGAGTTATAAGGAAAGACTGAATAGGTTAGGACTTTATTCCTTGTAACATAGAACACTGAGAAGACATTTGATAGAGGTATACAAAATTATGAGAGGTGTAGATAGGATAAAAGCAAACTGGCTTTTTCACTGAGGTTGGGCGAGACTACAACTAGAGGTCATGGGTTAAGGGTGAAAGGTGAAAAGTTTAAGGGGAACATGAGGGGAAACTTCATGAGAAGTGGGCCATGAGAGTGTGGAACGAGCTACCAGCACAAATGATGCCTGCAAGCTCGATTTCAACATTTAGAAACATAGAAAAATTACAGCACAATACAGGCTCTTCAGCCCACAATGCTGTGCTGAACATGTACTTACTTGAAAAAATTCAATCAGGCTCGTCAGACACGAACTGCCTTTGACAAAGCCACACTGACTATTTCTAGTCATATTATGCCTCTCCAAATGTTCATAAATCCTGCCTCTCAGGATCTTCTCCATCAACTTACCAACCATTGAAGCACGACTCACTGGGCTATAATTTCCTGGGCTATCTCTACACCTTTTCTTGAATAAGGGAACAACATCTGCAGCCCTCCAATCCTCTGGAAACTCCCCCATCCCCATTGATGATGCAAAGATCATTGCCAGAGGCTCAGCAATCTCCTCCCTCACCTCCCACAGTAGACTGGGGTACATCTCGTCCAGTCCCAGAGACTTACCCAACTTGATGCTTTCCAAAAGCTCCAGCACATCCTCTTTCTTAATGTCTATATGCTCAAGCTTTTCAATCTGCTGTAAGTCATCCCTACATTCGCCAAGATCCTTTTCCGCAGTGAATACTGAAGCAAAGTATTCATTAAGTACCTCAGCTATCTCCTCCAGTTCCGTACACACTTTTCCACTGTCACACTTGATTGGTCCTATTCTCTCACGTCTTACCCTCTTGCTCTTCACATACTTGTAGAATGCCTTGGGGTTTTCTTTAATTCTGCTTGCCAAGGCTTTCTCATGGCCCCTTCTGGCTCTTCTAATTTCATTCTTAAGCTCCTTCCTGCTAACCTTATAATCTTCCACAGTACATGCACACACAGACCACAGTACGTATATTTGCAACACTGTGTGTCAGACAGAGTGGTCAGCAGCACTGGGGCTCCACAGGGGACTGCCCTGTCTCCCTTTCTCTCCACCATCTACACCTTGGACTTCAACTACTACATAGAGTCTTGCCATCTTCAGAAGTTTTCTGATAACTCTGCTGTAATTGGATGCATCAGCAAGGGAGATGAGGCAGAGTACAGGGCTACGGTGGGAAACTTTGTCACATGGTGTGAGCAAAATCATCTGCAGCTTAATGTGAAAAAAACTAAGGAGCTGGTGGTGGACCTGAGGAGGGCTAAGGCACCGGTGACCCCTGTTTCCATCCAAGGGGTCAGTGTGGACATGTTGGAGGATTACAAATACCTGGGGATACGAATTGACAATAAACTGGACTGGTCAAAGAACACTGAGGCTGTCTACAAGAAGGGTCAGAGCCGTCTCTACTTCCTGAGGAGACTGAGGTCCTTTAACATCTGCCGGACAATGCTAAGGATGTTCTACGAGTCTGTGGTGGCCAGTGCTATCATGTTTGCTGTTGTGTGCTGGGGCAGCAGGCTGAGGGTAGCAGACACCAACAGAATCAACAAACTCATTCGTAAGGCCAGTGATGTTGTGGGGGTGGAACGGGACTCTCTGACAGTGGTGTCTGAAAAGAGGATGCTGTCCAAGCTGCACGCCATCTTGGACAATGTCTCCCATCCACTCCATAATGTACTGGTTAGGCACAGGAGTACGTACAGTCAAAGACTCATTCCACAGAGATGCAACACTGAGCGTCATAGGAAGTCATTCTTGCCTGTGGCCATCAAACTTTACAACTCCTCCCTCAGAGTGTCAGACACCCTTAGCCAATAGGCTGGTCCTGGACTTATTTCTACTTGGAATAATTTACTTGTTATTATTTAATTATTTATGGTTTTATATTGCTATATTTCTACACTATTCTTGGTTGGTGCGACTGTAATGAAACCCAATTTCCCTCGGGATCAATAAAGTCTGTCTGTCTGTTCTAGATCTCTATCATTACCTAGTTTTTTGAACCATTCGTAAGCTTTTCTTCTTGACTAACAGCCTTTGTACATCATGGTTCCTGTACCCTACCATCCTTTCCCTGTCTCACTGGAAAATATCTTTGCAACTATCCCCTGAACATTTGCCACATTTCTGCCATACATTTCCTTGAGAACATCTGTTCCCAATTTATGCTTCCAAGTTCCTGCCTGATAGCTTTATATTTCCCCTTACTTCAATTAAATCCTTTCCTAACTTGTCTGTTCCTATCCCTCTCCAATGCTATGGTAAAGGAGATAGGAGATTTAAGAGAAGTTTAGGTTGGTACACGGACATTAGAGATGCTAAGGGCTATAGTCCCAGTGCAGATCGATGGGAGTAGGCAGTTTCAATGGTTCAGCATGGACTAGATGGGTTGGAGGGCTTCTCTCTGTGCTGTATTTTTCTATAACTCAATATCTCTACATAGGCCACCAAATAGTCAGAAGAAATAGAGGAGGAAATCTGCAGGGAAGTTAGCATACAAGAACAGTTGTGGTAATATTTGAGTAACTTTAATATTGGTTAGGTTAATTTTAGAGTAAATAGCATAGAAATGGAGGAAATTCTGAAACAAGTACAGGAGAACCTCTTTAATCACTATGGTTTCAGCCTAATGAGGAAGGAAGCATTGCTGATTCTGGTTTTGGAAAATGGGGCAGGGTAAGTGGGCCGTGTGATATTGGAGATAACTTGGGAAACAGTGATTACTATATCATAAGGTTTACTTTGGTACCCTGCTTGGCACTTCCCACTGAATACCGAGCGAGTGATATGGCCACACAATGTTGAGATGTGGGGGCTCAGAGCTGCACACTGAGCGCAGACCATTGCTGCAAACTAGCAGCACCTGTATTTATATACCATCCAGATCCTCTCTCTTTCTTTCCTCTCCTATACAACTCTTCTCAGTTGCATCTCTTGATATTGCAGACCACTTTAATTGCTTCTATGTGAATCACAACAATGGATTTAAATTATTATTTGATAAATGCATAAAGCTTGAACGTGAAGTGATGTAGATGTAAATTTTCAGGGAAGTAACCTCATATATGTAATGAACAAAAGTTAATGGAAAATAGAAAAACACTGTATGAAACAGTAAATGAAGATCTTGATTGTATATTGAAAGAGTGATCTGTCAGCATTGGAGTGAACATGTGCTGCTTAATTGTATGCTGATCATGAAACAAGCAAAAAACTATCATCACCAAACTGAAAATTGAAGATAACTGAAAATTCATAAGGCTAGTTGCAGAAATTTAAGAAAAGGCATGACATTACATTTTTTAATATTTATGGTGATAATGACACTGCTGATCAAGAAGCAGCAGAGAAATTTATTGATGAATTGGCCATGATCATTGCTGATGAAAGTCTAACATGCTGAATGGCTGTATCAATAAATATGTGTGATGAACAAGTGTAAGACAAAGACTGCTTACTGGTAGCACAGTTGGAAATGATGGTGATCCCAAGCTCATAATTAATTCCAAAATCTGAAAAATCATTTTGGATAAGGAATACTCAATCTGTGCTTGCAATTTCCTATTAGGATGTTAGAAGACCCACAGTACTGTACCATAATGACACAATTTCATGTTCACAGTTTAGATAGTTATGAAATTATTTCTAGCTCTCAAACAAGTCATCAGGAGAAGATACTATGCAGTGTTGAAAAATTTTGATGCCATTTGGAATTTTGATGAATTTGGACCATGCATTTATCGTCTCTCTTTGTTTGTGCATCATGCAGACATTAAAAATCATTAACAGAAAATAGGCCTGATATAAACTTGATAGATATTAATTTTATTGTAATTTTGGATGTACTTACTGTTTGAACTTTCTCAGAGTTTCAGATTTTGGAGTACCAACAACTTCATGGATTTTTGCAATTTGATCAACTTCATTAGAACCAGGAAATAATGGCTGTAGACTACAGGAGAGAAGTAATAATTTTTAAGTAATGAGTATTTATTTCACTGTATTTCAAAATTGTTATAATCTATATGATGAATCATTTACTGTATTAAAGAGACGTACATATTTATACCAGTTCATATCAGCATTTTCCAATAAGCCAATATTTCTAATACAATTTGCTCAGTGTGTTTTCATTACCTTTCTTTCACCAATACAATCCAATACCTCAGTCTTAACCCTAGCACTGAATTCTAGGATCTCACTATACTCCACATGAAAATGTTTCTTCTGCCTGGTTCTGAATCTCCTACATTTATCTTTAGATTTATGATGTACCTTGCTTGTCCAACTATTGGAAACTGTTTGCTTCTACAAAGATTGCTTAACCATTTCATATTTTCATACTTTCATCAAATTACTGCATAATTTGCATTGTTCTCAAAGTAAGAAATATTTCAAGTTTTTAACCTCATAGAAGGCAATGAGCTGGTGACAATATATTGCTCATGCTTTGAAACAACAAGGTAGTGTATGCTGCTTAAAAATCTGATTAAGATTTTAAGGAATAATACCTCAAATTTTGGTATAATCCCCAAATGCTGATAACTCCTCCTTTGTATCCAAATTATATACTTCATTTGGAGTAAACTGGAATCAGGAAGCCCATTTAATGTCATTACAACTTTCAACCTTAATGCGAGGGGGAAACTGTTCTTCATTTCTACTCTCTTCTAATGATTTTTTATAGATATATAGTATAGAACATCCTTATTCTCTAATTTCCCATGTATCAGCTAATTATAAGCTTTCATCATAAACATTATATCACTGCACTTCCTTGCTGTTACCTTCTAAAGGATTCCAAGAGATTTGTCAACCATGGTTGTCCCTTCATAAATCAATGCTGGCAACTTCTAACTGATTTCTTAATATTTAGATCAGTGGTAATTTATCAGCTAAGAGTTCTGAAAAATTTCATTAATCACATAAACTAATTGCCCTGTCATTACGCAATTGTTAAATGCATACATAAACTGCTTCAGAAGAGTTGTGAGTAGAACTGAACAACATGCAAATTTTAGAGCACATTTACAAATCTGACTTTATTACAAAGGGAGGTCATTGGTTAAAAAAAAGATGAGTGGAAGAAGAACGTCCAAGGAACTCTTAAAAACAATATCCTGATATAGACAATTGACCTACAAAAACCACAACATCTTCCTTTGAGTAACTACAGTCAGTGCAGACATACCTTAGTTCAAGAAGATTCATTTTATTAAGCTATTATGATGGCAAATGTGATCAAATGTGTGGTGATTTTCACCATATCACACTTCTGGAATCCAGCTCCTTTGTCTATGTTTGCATTAAAGTTGTATTTATGTTTTGAGCCTAATGAAAATACAGACTGAGGACTGGTAAATTGGTTTAGTGATGTGTAAATATTGATTATTAACAAGGGTTGATAAACACTTTATGTTGCCGTGATTGACAGTGGACTGATGGTATTTAACCATACTGGATTTCTTGACTTTTGTGAATAAAACATGCCTAGGCAAAGTTCCACACTGTCAAAAAGATGTAAGTATTGTAGATCACCTACAAATCTTGTGTGGGAGTTTTAAAGTATGAGGTTTTTAACATTACAGATGAAATGTGGTGATGTTGCCTTTACAGACATTACTTGATACCAAATAAAATTAATTGAATTAATCAAAAACTGGTTTTCTGGGGGCTAAGATGGATCTTTTACAAGACAACTAGATAAAAATATTTGCAAATACTTTGCATTTCACTTTTGCCCTGTTGTGCTCAGCTCACCTATCTTTCAGGATAGCATGTTCATAGTATACTTTTGTTTACTTCACGTGTGGTCAAATATGGTAGCTTCAGCTGATTGACATCTCAATTTAGGTGCACTTCTGCCTTCTTAGTATGTTCATCTACTCATAATTGCTACCTTAACTTGATTGAAACATACGGATTGGTAAGTCAAACACTGTAGTTACAGATTGAGGAAGTATACAATTCAGCAGCTGCTAATGACTCAGTGATGCACAGACTTTGTCTCCAGAAGGACTACGTAGTATCAGTCCAGCCAAAACTATCATGGGTAGATACACCTTCAGTATGATTAATCCTCTAATTGGTTCTCTCACCAAATTCCTTGACAATACAGCTAGTTGCCCGTGGTGATAGAATCCAGTTATTCTTAGTGATAGGCATTTAAGTACCCTATCAGATTGCATACAATATTAGTATTCAATCGATGCTAATTCAATGTGATATCTAGTATAGAGATGCATGCTTTGATGAACTAAGGAGATGCTGATGCAGGCTTACCCTATTTGACAAGCAGATGCTTTCCTTGAACACGAGGAAATCTGCAGATGCTGGAAATTCAAGCAACACACACAAAATGCTGGTGGAACACAGCAAGGCCAGGCAGCATCTATAGGAAGAAGCGCTGTTGACATTTCGGGCCGAGACCCTTCATCAGTCCTGACGTTGACAGTGCTTCTTCCTATAGATGCTGCCTGGCCTGCTGCGTTCCACCAGCATTTTGTGTGAGATGCTTTCCTTGTCCATGTTTAGCTCAATGGTTTAATATTTCACGGAGTCAGCATGAAGTGTACTTTATTTCAATATGCTCAAATTTAAATTTTCAGGATTTCTGGAAGTCAGGATTACAAAACTAATTTGCTTTCACATATGCTGCTGTTACGCCCATTCTACTGCAACTTTTAAGTGACTGGTCACCTTTCCATCTGAGAATCCAAGTTCATGTTCTTCCCTGAGCATCAAGATTGCATTCTCTGCAATAGACTACAGTAAAATAATCTGGTGCAGTGGGAGCTACTATTGATGTTACTTCTTTTCATTGAAGTGCTTTATACGTTATAATTTGAAAATATATTTAAGCGAGACAGTGAAGGTGAAAGGGAGTGCAGGAACATGGTTAGATTAGTAGTTCAGGATGCAGGATCCTGGAATGTTGGAAATAGGGCTCCAGTGGGTTTAAAAGGAGCATGGCAAACATTATCTGGTGAAACAGATGGCAACCCATCAGATTTCTGAGTCACTGGACAGCTGACTTTTGAAATATTACTTTAAACTTCTCTGTCCTCCTGCCTAAATACTTCCATATTATAGAAACTTTTACACACTGCTGCTGCACTTGTGATTGGAAACAATGTTACAACTGTTCAGGGTGTTGGTGATCCTGTATCTAAAGTACTGTGTACAGACCTGGCGTCCATATCCAAGGAGAGAGAGAACTGCATTTCAGACAATTCAGAATTTAAGTAGATTCGAAGGGTCAGAGTTGTCTTAGGATAAGGTTGTGTCATTGAGTATGTTCTAGATTAAGATTCCCAATAATCCAAAAATCTCTCTGCAGATCTGGGCAACATGCAGTAACATGTGTAGAAGCCAAGATCTTATTGGATAGTGAAGCCAGGCTTGCAAGTCTGTAGGGCCAACACATACTCTCATAACTGAAGTCTTTGTATCTGCTTATTATACTTCCCTTCAACTCATAACTGTCAGGGCCTTTGCCTTTTCAAATTCCAACCCCAAATTTAGAGAATAACTCAACTGTTCTAGTCTCTGATGTTATCTCAAGATTGATCCTCCCTCTTCAGTAAATTGAGTGTCCATTTGTATATCCTTCCCATACTACTCTTTAGGCAGTTCCTTGATGATACAGATGACAAACTTCTATAGGTGTGTGGTGGAGAGTATACTGACAGGTTGCATCACAGTCTGGTACGGAAACATCAACGCCCTTGAACAGAAACTCCTACATAATGTAGTGTACATGGCCCAGTCCATCAAGGGGTAAAACCCTTCCTATTACCTCGCACATCTACATGGAGCACTCTTGCAGGAAAGCAGCATCAATCATCTCCCATCAGGAATGCCTTCTTCTCGCTGTTGCCATCAGGAAGATGATAAAGGAGCCTCGAGATTGTTACCATCAGATTCAGAAACAGTCATTACCCCTCATCCATCAGGCTCTTGAGCCAGTGTGGATCAGCCCAGGTAAAGCCCTCTACACCACTGAGCACATCTACAGGGAGTGCTGTTGCAGGACCCCACCATCCATACCATGCTTTTTTCCTCACTACTGCCATCAGGAAGGAGGTACATGAGCCTCAGGTCCCACACCACCATGTTCAGAAACAGTTATTACCCCTCAGCTATCAGGCTCTTAAATCAGAGGGGATAACTTCACTCACCTCAACATTGATCCCACAAACTTTGGACTCACTTTCAAGAACTCTTCAATTCATGTTTTCAATTTTATTGCTTATTTATTATTATTGGTTTTTTTGTATTTGCAGTTTCACTAAAAGAATTGTGATTTTTTAAATAATCTTCCTGCCCAGAGTGATGTGAATTAAGATGGAAAACAAACCATGAATGGAGTTCTTTTTGAGTCAAGTATTATTTCTTTCTGTTCCATGGCTGTTTCCCCAAATAAAGGAAATTGGGATTTATATGGTGATCATCACCGAAGGTTTTATGAAGGCTTACATTTGTAATGTAGGAAATACGATGGACAAATTGCATACAGGAAGATTCCCCAAACAATAGTTAAATAATAACCAGCTGATTTTTTGTTTGTTTGTGATGTTGACTGAATAATATTTACTAAGAAACAGTCTCCTTCAAAATAATACCATGGAAATGATATACATTCATTTTTGCACTAACAATCAAACTATTGTAGATTTTTGTCTACTAGCCTCTGGAATATATTCTCAATATTCAAATTTTCCATTTTGGAATGAGAGTACACTCAACCGAATCATGCCTGACAATGTTATCTGAGAAGAAACAAAATAAACTATATTTACATCACATATAATCTGAAATCCTGAGCATGAAGTGTGCACTCCACTGAAATACCTGTAACCTACTTATGATAGATCTCATTATTTAAGTGTTATATATTAATAGTACTATAACTTTTGGTTGGTGAATTTTTACTGAACTTTGGTATTTAGCTGAGCAGAGGTACAACCACAACAGGTTAGAATTTAGAATTAAAGTTGACCATTCTAATACCCTATTGGCTTAATAGTTCTTCCACTATTCTGAGGTATCAAATGGTTGAAAAATATTAATGTTTTTCCATTAATGATGGTTATGCAGCAGGACTAAAAAGTTTGAAAGTCACCTGGTTATTTCAAAGAAAACACAGCCTGTGCTCCAGATGTCCATTTTGAAGCTGTAGTACCCATCAGTAAGTAGGCATTCTGGGGCTCGATACCATCGGGTGGAAATATATTCTGTATACGGCTGCTTTGAGAACATACTCCTGCAGGAACCAAAATCTGCCAACTTCAGCAAGTTTTGCTGTAACAGTAAATCCAGTATTTTTAAAAACATGGAGCAGTTTTCAATATCACCCTCATAAACAAAAAAATACTGCTTTAGACATCAGTTTCGGAGCAGAATCTTAGCGCACACTTCATTTGTTTATTTGAATTTCCTTGGTTTCATAGGTAGTGGTTGGAAGAAGGGTCAATAAATAAGAGTTGACAATTCATAAAGATAATCTCACTCAGAATTCCACAAAAATAGCTATCTAGTTACATATTTCATGAAAGCTGGTTTTCTGAACATGACAACCTTTACAAAATCTCTTGAGTAATATACACACATATGAAGCTTGAAGAGAGCACCGGGATATTATTAATCCTCACTTTACATCCCTTCTGTAAAACTGATTCAAATTTCTGCATTTAACACTGAGAGTGGGCCTTGCACAAGAAAGCACATAGCTGCAACAGGGTCAATCTCTGCAGCTATAATTCTTATTTGGATACAGTCTGTGCAAAGTTTGCTATGCCTATCACATTTCAGCCACCATAATGGAAAGATTTCAGAAAAATGATGATAATAGCAGAAAGACAATTTGGGCTTACTGTTAAGGTATATCTTTCCTTAATTTGACATCAAGGCTTTCATTTCATTGTCATAAGACAGACAATCAGGCCATTCGGCCCAGTGTGTCTGCTCCCCTATTGGATCATGGCGGAGTTATTTTTCCCTCTCAATCCCCTTCTCCTGCATTTTCCCCATAACCTTTGCTTTAAAATAATACCTAATGACTTGACCTCCACAGTTAGGAGGCAGGGAATTCCACAGATTCACCACACTAACTACAATTCTCCTCATCTCTATTCTAAAGGGACATCCTTCTATTCCAAGGCTATGCCCTCTGGTCCTAGACTCTTGCACTTGTGGGAACATCCAATCTATGCAGACCATTCAATAATCGGTAGGTTTCTGTGAGATTATATGTCTTCCCCACTCCCCGAATTCCAGTAAGTACATGCCCAAAACCATCATTCCTCAAGTTTTTCCTCTCATCCCTGGAATCATTCTCATAAAGCTCTAGCGCCAGCATATCCTTCCTTGGAAATGAAGCCAATTTTAGCCTCCCTCTCTCAATCTACATTGTGGATACTATCATATTATGATCACTGCTTCCTAAGGATTCCTTTATCTTAAGCTCCCTAATCAAATCTTGTTCATTGTACAAATCCAGAATTGCTTTTTCCCTAGTGGGCTCAACCACAAGTCCTCTAAAACAGTTATATCATAGGCTTTCTACAAATTCCTTTTCTTGGGATCCAATGCCAAACTGATTTTTCCAATCTACCTGCATATTAAAATCCTCCATGACCACAAAAACATTATCTTTTTTCCATGCCATCTCATTCACCTTTTGTCATTTGTACCCCATATCCTGGCTATAATTCAGAGCCCCATGTATTACTCCTATCAGAACTTTTTCTTAATTCTACCATAAGGATTCTAGATTTTCCGTTCCTATGTCGCCTCTTGCAAGGATGCAATTTCATTTTTTTTAAACCAGAAGAGCCACCCAACCCCACGCACCCACCCCAATCCATCTTTTCATGAGGATGTGTGTCCTGGGTGCAAATCCAAGTGGAAAGCTAGAGGATTTGGAAGCTTCTAAAAACCAAAAGAGTGCAATTTAAAAAGCCATAGGAGAAAAAAATTGAAATATAAAGGTAAGCTAGCCAATAATATAAAAGAGGATCGCAAAAGATTTTTTCAGATATATAAAGAGTAAAAGAAAGGTGAGAGTGGATATTGGACTGCTGGAAGATGATGCTGCAGAGGTAGTAATGGGGGACAATAAATAGTTGAGGAGCTTAAGTATTTTGCAACAGTCTTCACTGTGGAAGACACTAGAAATATGACAGAAATTCAAGAGTGTCAAGGGACAGAAGTGAATGTAGTTGCTACTAATAAAGAGAAGGTGCTTGGGAAGCTGAAAGATCTGAAGGTATACAAAAGATGGACTACGCCCCAGGGTTCTTCCTGAAAGAGGTAGCTGAAGAGATTGTGGAGGCATTTGTCATGATCTTTCAACAATCACTACATTCTGGAAAGTTTCCGG
Organism: Hemitrygon akajei; assembly: GCF_048418815.1. NCBI lineage: Eukaryota > Metazoa > Chordata > Chondrichthyes > Myliobatiformes > Dasyatidae > Hemitrygon > Hemitrygon akajei. The sequence goes on along the minus strand of NC_133126.1, from coordinate 41,133,244 downwards.
AGGAATGTATAATTACAAATGTCATTCCACGCTCTAGGAAGGAAGGGAGGCAGAAGAAATGAAATTATAGGCCAATTAACCTGTCTTCAGAGGTTGGGAAGATGGAGTCTATTATTAAGGATGAGGTTTTCAGGTACGGGAGGCACATGATAAAATAGGTCAGCCAGCATGGTTTCCTTAAGGGAAAATCTTGCCTAACAAATTTTTTTTGGAGTTCTTTGATGAAATAACAGGCAAGATGACACAAAGGAGAGTCAGTGAATGTTGTCTACTTAGATTTTCAGAAAGCCTTTCTACAAGGTGCCTTACATGAGGCTGCATAACAAGAACCCATGGTCTTAAAGGAAAGATACTAGCATGGATAGAAGATTGGCTGACCAGCAGAAGCCATAGAGTGGGAATAAATTAGGGCCTTTTCTGGTTAGCTGACGGTGACTAGTGGTGTTCTGCAAGGGTCAGTCCTATAAGATATAGGACCAGAATTAGACCATATGGCCCATTGAGTCTGCTCCACTATTTCATCATGACTGATCCATTTCCCTCTCAACCCTAACCTCCTGCCTTCTTCCCCTAACCCTTCATGTACTGACTAATCAGGAATCTATCAACCTCTGCCTTAAATATACTCAATGACTTGGCCTCCACAAACGTCTGTGGCAATGAATTCCACAGATACTCTCCTCTGGCTAAGGAAATTCCACCTCATCTCTGTTCTAAATGAACATCCCTCTATTCTGAGGCTGTGTTCATTGTTCCTAGACTCCCCCACCACAGGAAACATCCTCCTCACATCCATTTTCTCCAGACCTTTCAATCTTCAATCAGTTTCAATAAGATCCCTCCCATTCTAAACTCCAAAAGGTACAGGTCTAGAATCATCAAATGCTCTTCATACCATATGTTTCCTGGAATAATTCTTGTGAACCTCCTCTGGACCCTCTCCAATGCCAGCACATCTTTCCTTAGATAAGGAGCCCAAAACTACTCATTATACTCCAAGTGCAGTCTGACCAATATCTTACGAAGTCTCAGCACTACATCCTTGCTTTTATATTGTAGTCCTCTCAAAATGAATGCTAACATTGCATCTGCCTTCCTTACTACCAACTCAACCTGCAAGTTCATCTTCAGGGGAACCCTGCATGAAGACTCCCAGGTATCTTTGCACCTCAGATTTTTGAATTTTCTTCTCATTTAGCAAATAGTCTATGCTTTTATTTCTTCTACCAAAGTGCATGACCATACACTTCCCAACCATGTATTCCATCTGCCACTTCTTTGCCCATTCTCCAAACCGGTCCAAGTCATTCTGCAGCCTCTCTGCTTCCTCAACACTACCTGCCCCTCCACCTATCTTCATATCATCTAATGGTCTTATGTTTGGCTCCCAACTGTAATTTTCTTTCAGCCACAACTCTATGATTCCCTCTTCTGTTCTTACTCATTCACTATGCTGAAACATCTCCCATACAGGTAATGTTAGGTTCCTAGCAGAAGCACTTCAAATAGTATTTCAGGATAAACAAGAAATACTAGCAATACTCAAACATCAATTGATGGCCATGTGAGAGAATAAGTTGCAACTGATTTTGGACTAACTGGCCTATTTTCTGTCACTCTCCTTTCTTGAACAGTGGTATTGATTGAAATATTACAAAATATTGGTAGATCAGGTTGGCTATTTGGAAGTTTGATTGATTGCCGAGCTTGGCAAAATGTTTGCAGACGTTTCAGCTCCAATCAAGCAGCCACCATCAGTGTGCAGTTGAAGGTGCAGAATATTGGTAGCTCAGATGGGCTATTTGGAAACTTGGCTGATCATCAAGCTTGGCAAAATGTTTACAGATGTTTCAGCTCCAATCAAGAGGCCCTCATCAGTGTACAGATAGTATTGTATTTGCTTTTTCTGGTCCTTCAGGACCTCTCAGAATCCTGGTATTTTTGCTAGATTATAGCCAATACATCCACCTTCTCTGCAGGCATTTTTTTTAGACTTTGTAGGATGTAAGCCAGCATATCCAGAGAACCTGTTAGACTTTGGCCACAATTGTTTGCCTAGCACCTTTTTTATCTAGCAAAAGATTTACTTCACCATCCCTATAGACGTTTGACTATATACTGCTGTGTGAATGTTTTTAATGACTCCTAGCATGAATCCCAGTAGAAGATTATTATTTAGAATCTTTGCTATTCTTATATTTTCCAGAATAGATTCTAGGTCTCATACTTAAGCTATACCTTCTCACCAATCTGGTCTAGGTATCTAATGAGCAATTGTGACGAATGTCAGAGAGGCAGTGTTGGAAGCAAGCATTCAATCAATCTGAGAGAGCCAGTTTGTATTCCATGGTGTCATGCGATCTCCTGGGATAAGATATTGGTTATCCAAACAATCCAAGGACAGTTTGCTGGAGAGCTATCTCACCTTTAGAACTTCTCTCTTCAATGAAGTCCAAACTATGAAGGCAGAATTCCAACTTTCCAAAGTAGATATAGTTTGTATGTGCTGAAGAGAATATGTAACCTCTACCAGCCAACAATGCCTATGGCTAAGTCCATAAGTGCTGACGTAAAGCTAGCCATCACTTCCAAATTGGAAAAGGTAGTCTCCATATTCCACATAGAACATTGGAGAAGGTGAAACTGCAGTTCCCCTATACCCTTGTCATCTTATACAGGCTTTCAGGCTGTTAAAAGCATCTCTATTTATATGTTCATTGGCCTTCATCCATTGGTTGTCTCATTCAAGTCCTCTGGAACTCTGCCACCTAGGAAGCTTGCATATAGGCTCACCACATGAAGATCCTGCCTCCATGGTACCTTCCAATGACTGTGAAGTAACAATCTCAGAAGAGTCACAACAATATAATCTCATTACATATTCTTCATTCACAGTGAAAGCCAGGCTCGTGATAATGAGTTGCTTCTCTTCCAATGATCTGAACCTGTGGGTACCACAAATCTGTTTCTAACATCTCCTACAAGAGGAAACGAAGACCATTGCACACACATTGCATTAATGTCAGTAGATTATGATGTCACGGTTGCATTCTGTAAGTGAGGTGCAAATGTGAGTTTTGTGAATGAATTATCAGATGTGCAAGTGAAAACAGACATAGTGGTATATGTTTAGAGCAGTGGTTAGTTGTTGATAGCTGGCATTTATTACCATCTCTTCTTGTACTCAGGCAATTTGTCAGTTGATTTTATTTTCTTGCACAGGGGCCATTCCTAGGGTAACATCCAAGCATTTCTCTCTTTCTGAGCAACTCCTTTTACTGCAGCCTTATTTCAACTTTTGGTTACTTCACAAGTTTCAGGAACTCTGTTACAATCCAGATCTTCCATTGGGATTTCAAAGTCACCAGTGGTGATGTGCTCTTTCTTGGTAGTGCTTCCACTGTTTTTGTCAAATCTTTCTCTGGTACGATGGCATTGAGAAGCAGCTGAATTCAGTATTCACTTTCTTTAAGAGGTTGGAGACATGACATAAGTTAACAGAGATTAGTTTCAACTTTCATGTAGGATTCCAGAAATTTTATATACTTCATTTTGTTAAAAGGTTAAAATTGGTTAAAAGTCTAGTGTTAATCCTAAGAGCTCAAGCACAAGGTACCTGAAAAAATAATGCATACTAACAGTGCCAATATAAACTTGAATGACTCTCTCAAAAGTACATTTCAAAGTGAAGTACCACAGAAACACTGATGTTGGAAGTGTTGTTTTTCATAGACTTATTTATGGTACATGAATTTTTCTGGTGCTCTAATCAGCAACAAGATACCAAGATACAATCATGGTCAGTGGCAACTCATTTGAAGAACATTCTAAGATAAATTAATTCAGGAATTTCAAAAATTCCCATTTTTACAGTTTGTTAGAAATCTGTGAACAATATAGGAAGGTTGCTTCTACCAGCAGCCAATCACCTTGATAGTTTTAAATTCTGTGCCTCAAAAATATTGATAACATCTAAAATATCTTAATTTCTGAAAAGTATCTAATGCAAAACATTGTTAATAATTTAGAAAACATTCTTGTTAACATTTACAGCTGCAAAAATAACCTGTTCAGCAAAAAAAAAGCAGAAAAGCACAGAAATCTGTGACAGATGGACAAGACTTTCACAGGCACTTCAGTTGTTTAGAGGAGGATCTGCACCTCTTATCTGACACAAAAGGGATGTTTTGGAAGAGGATTAACGGCTTCCTTTGAGAAAAGGATCAATAGACTAAACTAACTACAGTTCAATGAAAGCAGTTCATCAGTGTGATGATAAATGGCACCTCTCTCACCCAAGCATTAGTGCTACCTTCATGAATGGAGGCCATGTACAGGACGAAAGGTGCCATGGAAAACCTATGCAGAATTTGGGAAAAGGAACTAAGCTATTTTATTATTGGAGAAATGCAAAGTTGCAGATACACAGTAGTTCTTAGTACCTCCTCAAGTATAGCTCATAATTGCATAATAAATTACTTCCACAAATTTCTAATATTCGTGGCCCACAATTCTAGACAAAAGATGCTAATTCTACCCAAATACCCAATTATTCTTAAACCAAGCATCCCATCTCCAGAAATGATCCATGAATAAACTTCATTAAGTATTGCACAGTAAAGCACACGGTGGCTCCAAAATTTAAACTTGTATAGATAAATCCTTGAGGAATGTATTACTAAAAATCTGAAACTTTGCAGTTTGCTGGAAGATAGAGCAAAATTGCAGTCAGTGGAATAAGTTGAAGTATAACATGGGGCAAAAATTGAAAAAGGTGCTGAAAATAGGACTGAAGGTATTATATTTGAATGCACGCAGTATACAGAATAAGGTAGATGATCTAGTAGTGCTGTTACAGATTGGCAGGTATGATATTGTGGGCATCACAAAGTCATGGCTGAAAGAAAATCACAGTTGGGAGCTTAACATCCAAGGATACACATTGTACTGAAAGGATAGGCACGTGGGCAGAGGTGGTTCTGTTGGTAAAAATTGAAATCAAATCTTTAGGGAAAGGTGACATAGGATTGGAAGATGTAGAATCTTTGTGGATAGAGCTAAGAAACCGCAAGGGTAAAAAGACCCTGATGAGAATTATATACAGCTCTCCAAATAGTAAGCAGGATGAGGAGGTAGAAAATGGGAGGTAGGAAAGGCATGAGATAAGGCAATGTTACAATAGACATGGGAAGATTTCAATATGCAGAAAGACTGGGAAAATCATGATCGTACTGGATCCCAAGGAATGGGATTTGTAGAATGAAATGGAATTCTCCCACAAGGGTAAAGGCAATTCTGGATTAAGTGTTGTGTACTGAACCAGATTTGATTAGACGTCTTAAGGTAAAGGAACCCTCAAGCGTAGTAATCATAATACAAATACAATTCACTCTGCAGTTTGAGAAGGAGAAAGTCAGATGTATCACGCATTAGTGTGGAGTAAAGGGAATTACAGAGGCATGAAAGGAGCTAGCCAAAGTTGATTGGAAGAGGACACTATCAAGGGTGGCTGGGATTTCTGGAGTCAATTCAGTAGGCGTAGGATAGATACATCCCCAAAGATGTATTCTAAAGGAAGGATGAGGCAACCAAGGCCGACAAGGGAAGTCAAAGACAGCACAAGTAAAAGAGAGGGCATATAATACAGCAAAAGAGAGTAGAAAGGTAGAGGATTGGGAAGCTTTTAAAAACCAACAGAAGGTAACTAAAAAGCCATAAGGAGAGAAAAGAAAAAAATATGAAGATAAGTTAGCCAATAATATAAAAGAGGATACCAAGTATTATATTGTACCAAGAAATATACAGTGGTGCTAGAAAGTTTAGGAATCCTGTAGAATTTTCTCAATTTCTACATAAATATGACCAAAAACGTCATCAGATCTTCATGCAAGTCCTAAAACTAGATAAAGAGAACCCAATCAAAATAAATAACACAAAAAAATCATACTTGTTCATTTATTTATTGAGAAAAATGATCCAACATTTTTGTTGGAAAAAGTACGTGATCCTCTGGGGTAATGCCTTCTACAAGAGCTATTTGGAGTCAGGTGTTCCTATTAATGAGATGAGATTGGAGGTGTAGGTTGTAGAGGTGGCCTGCCCTATAAAAATGACACACAAAGTCAGGTTACTGGCAGAGCCTGCTCTTCTCAAGAAAGACCTGTTTATGCGTACCATGCATTGGTCAAAATAACCTTCAGAGGACCTTAGAAGAATTGTAGAGATGCACAATGCTGGAAAAGGCTACAAAAGCATTTCTAAAGACCTGAATGTTCATCAGTCCAAATGGAGAAACTGTGTATAAATGGAGGAAACTCAGTACTGCTGCTACTCTCCATAGGAGTGGACATCCTGGAAAGATCACATCAAGAGCAGATCATGCAACGCTGAAGGCGATGAAAAAGAACCCAGGGGCAATAGCAAAAGCTCTAGAACTTGCTAAAGTCTCTGTTTATATGTCCACTATAAGAAAAACACTGAACAAGAATACTGTACATGGAAGGACACCACAGAGGAAACCACTACTCTCCAAAAAAAAAAAAAAAATGCTGCGGCACATCTCAAGTTTGCAAGACCACCTGGATGTTCCAAAATACCTCTGGGACAATATTCTGTGGACAGATGAGACAAAAATTGAACCTTTTGGCAGAAATACACACAGCTATGTTTGGAGAAAAAAAGAGCACTGTACATCAACACCAAAACCTCATCCCAACTGTGAAGTATGGTGGAAGGAGCATCATGATTTGGGGCTGTTTTGATGCCTCAGGGCCTGGACAACTTGCAATCATAGAGGAAACAATGAATTCAAAATTGTATTCAAAATTTTACAGGAGAATATCAGGGTAGCAGTCCATCACATGAAGCTTAATAGAAGTTGGATAACGCAACAAGACAATTATCTGAACGACAAGAGTAAGTCAAGAATGGTTTAAAAAGAAAATTTGTGTTTTCAAATGGCCGAGTCAAGAGTCCTGACCTTAATCCTATAGAAATGTTGTGGAAGGACCTGAAGCAAGCAGTTCATGCAAGGGAGCCCACCAACAACTCAGAGTTGAAGCAGTTTTCTAAGGATGAATGGCCCAAGATTCCTCCAAGCCGATGTGTAGGACTGATCAACAGTTACCAGAAATGTTTGGTTGAAGTTATTGCTGTACAAGGGGGTCACACCGGTTACTGAAAGCACATACTTTTTCCAACAAATATATGTAATATTGGATCAGTTTTTCAATAAGTAAATGCACAAGTATAATGTTTTCTGTGTTATTTATTTAATCAGGTTCTCTTTATCTAGTTTTAGGAAATGTGATCCAATTGCAGAGGGTATGATATGTTTTACATGTCATACATTATAAATTTTCCAGAAATATAATGTTGTTATTTGTGTTAGAGAAGCCAATGAACATCAGGTGTCAAACAGACACACAAGAGGGACTGCAGATGCTGTATTCGGTGAGCAAGATGGCCTACCCCTGCTCCTATTTCTTATGTTTTTATGTTCTTATGTAAATCTAGAGCAACAGGCACAGAATGCTAGAAGAATATAACTGACAGACATGTGGGAATGTAAAATGCCAACAAAGTGCCTGACCACCAGGAGATCTTGGCTGTTATAGCAGACAGAGTGAAGCTGCTCAATGAAGTGATTTCCCCCAATCTGTGCCCTCCTCTACTGCCAAGTTGAGGCTCAACATATCTTAAAGGAATAATACCTCATATTCTGTCTTGGTAGTCTCCAGCCTGATCAGAAAAACATTGATTCCTCTAACTTCCAGTAACCACTCTTCTCTGTACCCCCCCCCCATCCCACCTTTGTTTTTCCTTATTCCTTTGGCCTTTACCCATTCTCTTTCTCCTCTACTACCTTCACAACACCTTCCTCCCTCTAGTTACTACCTCTTCCTTCTGGTCCACAATCTACCGACCTATCAGATTCCATGTTCCTCAGGCCTTTGCCTTTTCAATCTATCACCTTTTCACATCATTCTCACTTTACCCTCCCCCAACCACCTACCTTCCACCTCCCACCTGTATTCATCTATTACCTGCCAGCTCATGTTTTATTCACTTTCATCACCATTTTATTCTGGCTTTTGCCCCCTTTCTTATCAGTCCTGATGAAGGATCTTGGTCCAAAACGTCAACTGTTTATTTCCCTTTAGATGCTCCCTGATCTGCTGAATTCCTTCAACATGTGTGTGTTGCATCAGTTGCCAAATAAACAGTTTCCATTTTGGCCACTTCAAGCAAGTGACAAGCACTTCCAAGTCAAGTACTTTTCAATCAGATATACAGTAACCTTCCATCTACTGTGTGGTGTTAATTTTATGGTAAATCAATGTGAATTTTCTACTTCAGCAAAAAAAGATTCAAACACTAGAAATAAGAAATAAACAATAACCACAAGAAATTAAAGGATTAGGTCAGATGAAAGATCATTGACCTGAAAGAGCTCATTTCTATTTGCACACTTGTTACCTGACCTATTGAGTACTTCCAGTCTATTGTTTTTATCCAGAATTCTTATACTTGTCAGTCAGTAGCAAAAGCACTTTGCATTAACAACATAACTAAAATTAGCTAATTACTGCATTAGAAAATTGTTGATATGAACTAGTATTCTTCTGAGTGGTTGAAAAACTGTACAAGTAACATACCTTAATTAAGATATTTTCAGGTTTTACATCTCGATGAAAAATTCCATTTCTGTATCAAATAAAAAGATTTCATAATCTAATGAAATGAACATGACTTCTTACATTTATAATTTTCTAATAGCTTTTCAATTAGTGTACTATTGATCATTCGTCCCTGTAAGTACTAAAACAACAGTTCTAAAAATATAATGAAGGTATGAACAAAACATTTTTATGATCATATCAAAGAAATTTAAGAAAATTTGTCATAGATTACATTCAGTAATATAATTCTGAAGCTAATCCTTTCAAACAGCCATTAACTCAACACGGTTCAATAATTTATAATAATCCATACTTTGCTGGAAAATGTTAGCAAGTCCAAAATTTCCATGCATGAGTAGGTAGTCAAATATGGAATTTCTGAACTTACTTATCAATTGCTGGTGTCTTAATACAGTCCAGTGCTGAATTCACTGTGGAATCCAGTGGTTGACCTCAATCTTGCAAGTCTCCCTAGCTAGGAAATTGGTTGTCAGATATTCCACTGGATTCGATACTACACCCATTCTACATCTGGTGTTCCCACAACCAATGATCTCACTTTAAGGACTCTTTATCTTATTATTTCATGTTCCTTATTTATTGCTATTTATTTATCAGAATCAGGTTTATTATCACCAGCATGTGATGTGGAATTTGTTAAACTTAGCAGGAGTTCAATGCAATACATAATCTAGCAGAGAGAGAAAAAATAATAATAAATAAAATAAAACAATAATAAACAAGTAAATCAATTACATATATTGAATAGATTATTTAAAAATGTGCAATATCAGAAATACTGTATATTAAAAAAGTGAGGTAGTGTCCAAAGCTTCAAAGTCCATTTAGGAATCGGATGGGAGGGGAAAAAGCTGTTCCTGAATCGCTAAGTGTGTGCCTTCAGGCTTCTGTATCTCCAACCTGATGGTAACAGTGAGAAAAGGGAATGCCCTGGGTGCTGGAGGTCTTTAATAATGACGCTGCCTTTCTGAGACACTGCTTCCTAAAGGTGTCCTGGGTACACCTCCCAAGATGGAGCTGACCAGATTTACAACCTTCTGCAGCTTCTTTCGGTCCTGTGATGCAGCCTGTCAGAATGCTCTCTTCTTTATGACTACATCAATATATTAGGACCAGGTTAGATCCTCAGAGATCTTGACACCCAGGAACTTGAAGCTGCTCACCCTCTCCTCTTCTGATCCCTCTCTGAGGATTGGTATGTGTTCCTTCATCTTACCCTTCCTGAAGTCCACAATCAGCTCTTTCATCTTACTGACACTGAGTGCCAGGTTGTTGCCGGGACACCACTCCACTAGTTGGAATATATCACTCCTGTACGCCCTCTCGTCACCACCTGAGATTCTACCAACAATGGTTGTATTGTCAGCAAATTTGTAGACGGTATTTGAGCTATGCCCAGCCATACAGTCATGTGTATACACAGAGTAAAAGTAAAGCAGTGGGCTAAGCACACATCCCTGAGGTGCGCCAGTGTTGATCATCAGCGATGAGGATATGTTATCACCAATCTGCACAGACTGTGGTCTTCCAGTTAGGAAGTCAAGGATCCAATTACAGAAGGAGGTACAGAGGCCCAGGTTCTGCAACTTCTCAATCAGGATTTTGGGAATGATAGTATTAAATGCTGAGCTAAAGTTGACGAACAGCATCCCGACGTAGGTGTTTGTGTCGTCTAGGTGGTCTACAGCCGTGTGAAAAGCCAGAGAGATTGCGTCTGCCGTTGACCTATTGTGACAATAGGCAAATTGCAATGGGTCCAGGTCCTTGCTGAGGCAGGAGTTCAGTCTAGTCATTTGTATTTGCAGTTTGTTGTCTATTGATCATGTTTACAATCACTGTTCTATAGATTTACTAAGTGTGCCCGCAGAAAAAGAATCTCAGGGTTGTATGAGGTGACATGTATGTACTCTGATAATAAATTTTACTTTGAACTTTGTATACATGCAAGTCTGTGATTTCACTGGGGACTGTCAGACTATAGGAAAGGCAAGCAGTTAAGCTGCTTTTTAATTTTGTTTTAATTAAATATTTTAGTTGATTTAGTTTTCAAACCATCATATTTTCCTTTTATTTTTGAATGTTAAACATGACTGCTTGCAGGGTGTCTTCAGAGATACAGCATCTCCAGTGCACCTGGAGGATTCTGATACTACTCAAGCTTTACTGTTGGATCCTGTAATGCTCTGGTACACAGAATCTGTGTCTGGATCACGCAAGTTCCCCCATGATTGGCTGTGGCCATTGTCATTAAGACCAGGACCATAATTAATTGGAATATATTTATGGTCATCATTTTTACTATTTGCACTTACCTGTGCATGTAATCAAGGGACTTACATAGCTGATACATATAATTCTTTACTTTACTTTCAGGTAAAGGATGCCTTCGCCCTGTAAATAAGAGCATTTTTGTAAATGTTATACGAGTTTGCTTGTCTCTTAAAAATCTTCAACTAAATATTATAAATTATACTCATAGACTATATATTTCTAAACACACTTTCAAAGGGTTCTTAAGTAAAAGCAAAAAGTGCACTGGTTTCTTGAGAATATTTTAGCCTCACGATCCCTGCATTTTAAGTCGATTACAGTCTAGGGTCTCTGACAGAGTTAGAGTCATAGAGCACTGCAGCACAGAAACAGTCACTTCAGCCCATCTAGTCTATGCCAGACCATTATTCTGCCTAGTTCCGTCTGGATCACAGCCCACCATTCCCATCAATATACTTCCATTAAATGTTGCAATTGAACCACATCCATCACTTTCACTGGCTGCTTGTTTCACACAGTGAAAAAAAACCTTCAGACTTCCTTTAAATATCTCTCCTTTCACCCTTAACCTATGACCTCTAGTTCTAGTCTCCACCCAAACTCAGTTAAATAAAGCTCATTTGTATTTACCCTACCTATACCCTTATAACTTAGTATACCTCTTTCAAAATGTCCCTCATTGTCTTATGATGGAAATGACCTTACAGGTTTTGAGTTACTAATGTCATCTTTTACCTTTATCTCATAATTTCCCTGTATTTACCTATATATGTTTTTGATCCATATATAAGCATTCCTGTTTATTTGACATAGAATTGTAAGGTAACCATTTCTAAAATGTGGTACAACTTCAATTATCCACACACATCAAAGTAGTGAATAATCTGTGAAAATTTTATACAAAGTTATATTGGGACAGAAAATATTGAACATTATTCTTTCATGAGTTTCCTGCAGGTTCTTTGATTTTCTCCCATGTCCAAAATTCATGTGGATTGGTAGGCAACTTGACCTTTCCCACCCACCTGGCTTCACCTATCACTTTCCAGCCAGCCTCTCCCCCCCAACCCAGTTTAATTTAGGCATCTCACCCCTTCCCTCTCAGTCCTGAAGGGTCTCGCCCCAAAATATTAACTGTTTATGCTTTTCTATAGATACTGCCTGGCATGCTGAGTTCCTCCACACTTTGTGTATGTTGCTTTAGTAGGTTTTACTGTTCACTGTAAATACCCATAGTGTGTAAGTGGTAGAGTCTGAAGGGAATTGATGGGATTGTGGAAAGAATAAAGTGGGATTATTGTGGGGCTACACTAAATGCATGCTTGATGGTAGGTGTGGATTTCATGGGCTAAAGAGCCTGACTTCATGCTTTATTTCATTATGGATATGAGGAACAACAGAATGGATTGAACCCATGACCCAACTCCTCCAAAGCCAATCCAGTTATTTGACTCTATCATAAACCATCAAGTTATGGCTAGAAAGTAATCTTCAATTACATCCTTTTCCACTTCTTACGATTATCTCTAATATTATCAAGAATATTTCCTTGGCCTTCTATTTCTTATCCACATAATGCCCTTTAGATACATTATTTGAAAATGCAGCCAACTGTACCAAACTCTGTCATACCACTACTTTTTTAGGATTATTGACATTTTCCAAATTGTCAGTGCTATAACAATTTCCATTATTGGAGAAGTACTAATATGATAACCACCTTTGAAATAATGAGGCAGCCTAGAGAGAAGTTATCACCCTGACACAGTGGTGTCAAGAAAATAACCTCTCGATCAATGTTGCAAAAACAAAGGAGCTGGTTATGGACTACAGGAGGAATGGAGACAGGCTAACCCCTATTGACATCAATGGATCTAGGGTTGAAAGGATGAACAGCTTGAAGTTCCTCAGCATAAACATCACCGAGGATCTCATGTGGTCTGTATATACCGGCTGTGTGGTGAAGAAAGCACAATCGTGCCTCTTTCATCTCAGATGGTTGAAGAATTTTGGTATGGGCCTGCAAATCTAAAGAACTTTCTATAGGGGCACAATTCAGAGCATCCTGACTGGCTGCATGACTGCCTGATATGGGAACTGTACTTCTCTCAATCACAGGACTCTGCATAGAGTGGTGTGGACAGCCCAGCACATCTGTGGATGTGAACTTCGCACTATTCAGGACATTTACAAAGACAGACATGTGAAAAGGCCCCAAGGATCATTGGGGACCCAAGTCACCCCAACCACAAACTGTTCCAGCTGCTACCATCTGGGAAATGGTACCACAGCATTTAAGCCAGGACCAACAGGCCATCAGACTGATATATTCATGCTGACTCAACTGTATTTCTATGTTATATTGACTGTCCTGTAATACATACTATTTATTATAAATTACTATAAATTGCACATTTAGACAGAAACGTAACGCAAAGATTTTTATTCATGTATATGAATGATGTAAGTAATAAAGTCAATTCAATTCAATCCAAACTATTCTAATGTGGTCAATACTGGCTGGATATTTGGCTATCCTTTTCCTCCCTACTCATACTAATCTAGGTCATTAAAAATTTTGCCACAGTTCTGTAACATGCATATTTTCTTGTTCATCCAGCATCCCTTACAACTTCAAAGTAAATTTCAAATGTTTCTATTTTCATGCCACATTCAATTTCAATAATTTTCTCAGAGATGCTGCATTCCTCAGTTCTGTACCCTTAAAGTTAGGTATATTTCCTTTGTTTTTAAATAATTCTTGAATAAAAATTATGATAATATTGGATAGGCACCATGGTTTATCTGCAATCTTCAATGATGAGCTAGAACATATCAAATGCTATGGTGACAGATTTTACAGAAAAAGTGTAAATCCAACTTGATATAACTACAATTTATATCAGATAGAGGCAAACAAAATGTACAATGGAAACTTTGTTTATATGAATAGTTTGTGGAAATGCAAGAATTTTAATTTTCAGATAATCAGAAATAGATACACAGATTTCTCAATTCTGCAACTCTGTGTTAGATTCTTGTAAAGATTGACATCATTTAATACAAGGAATGTCCTGAGAAAATATACTGATATAACTTTTTCTTTCACTGCATTATTTGTCAGCAACAGATATTCAAATTCAGGCAACATAACAGTGCTGACCTTGTATCAATTCATAGATATTCATGTCCATGAGTTCACATATTAGAGCAAGAGACCCATATTTTTTATCACTGGAAAGAAAAAAGAACAAGAAAGAAAATAAAATCATTTGTATTTATTCAATGTAACACAAAATATAATAAAATTGTAAGTTTGTCAGGATCTACTTTAATTTAAAAGAACTCTGTGCAACTTAAGTTAGAGATTGTGGCCAATCTAAAAAAAAGTCAAAGCTCATTCTTCAAGACATTATGATAGAATATAATGTATATTTGTAAAATTATACACAATATACAAAAGAACAAGTGGCAAAATCAGTAAATGCTAGAAATTACTCAAATGATCAGGCATTATTTGTGTAAATAAAAATGAAATCATATCTCATATCCTCAGAACTGAAGGATATTAAAGATGAACAGCAATTAATGAGGAAAAGAACATGGATAATAGGAAGGATAAAGTTTAAAAGCCAAAAAAAATTGTTGAATATTTGTGTGGAAAGATAATAAGGGAAAAGTGATTGTCAGGAAACAACTGAAGAATAAGAAAAACAAATGAAATAAAAGATGCAAGCATAATGTAGTGAATAGTTAGGAGGGCTTTACCCATGATGTACTGGGCCAAATCCACCACCTTTTGTAGGATTTTCTATTCAAAGGTATTGGTGTTTCCTTACCAGGCCATGATGCAGCCAGTCAATACACTTCCCATGACACATTTATAGAGGTTTGTCAAAGTGTTAGACGTCATGCTGAATTTCCGCAGACTCCTAAGGAAGTAGAGGTGCTGTTGTGTTTCCTTGCAATTGCACTTACATGTTGGGTCCAGAACAGGTCCTCTAAAATAGTAATATCCAGGAATTTAAAGTTGCTAATCCTCTCAATCTCTGATCCTCCAATGAGGACTGGCTCATGGACCTCTGGTTTCCCTCTCCTGGAAATCCACAATTAGTTCCTTGGTCTTGTTGACTTTGACTGAGAGGTTGTTGTTACGACACCACTCAGCTAAATTTTCAATCACCCTCCTGTATGCTGATTCATCACCGCCTTTGGTTCAGCCCACAAAAGTGGTGTCATTAGCAAACTTGAATATGGTATTGGAGCTGTGCTTAGCCACAGTCATAGGTGTAAAACAAGTACAGCAGGGAGCTAAGCACACAGCCCTGTGGTACACACTAATGTTAAAGTCATGTTCTTCAAAGCTCCTTATTAAATTAGAGCTGGATATGATACCTACCTTGATGATATTAATAGAATAAGATGTGTGGCTGGCCATGAGGTTTTCCCATGAGGAGTTCAACATCACAGCATAATTAACAAATCATCAGCAAAGAGCAGCCAGCAAGTTCAGAGCTTCTGTACTTATGCAAGAATCTTAAACTTAGTGGTCAAATAACAACACAAGACAACTGAGCTCAGCTCCTTGGCTTGTTCTGATCAAGATTGATAGCTCATACTTTATTTCCACTTATATTCCTACACATTTTCAAACTGGTGTTATTATAATTTCAATAAAATGAAATAAAGACAAAACATTCCTACTTTGTTACTGTCAAATTGCTTGTTAGAACTGTTTAGTTCCAAACTTAAAAACTAGCTGATTACCAATCACAATCAACACCTATGGGACCATAGCACAAAAGAAAAATGTTAGGAAATTGATATATTATCATGACTGTACTCCTTTAGTAAAGTTCTGAAGATTGAAGTAAACAATATTGGTTAGGGCAAATGTATGTTACTTTTAGAAAATTAGCCCTATGAGAGAAATACAACTGCAGCAAAATAATCTATAGATAAAGAATCACTTGTTTATCACATGTACAGTGAAATGCACAGTTTGTGATAACACATCCTAAGAATGTACAAATGGAAGCTTGCAAGTGTCACCATACATTCTGGCACCAACATAGCACGTCCACAATGTTCAGCACAACACAAGCAACGGCAACAGCAAAACAAGCCCCTTTTTGCCCTCCCACCCACCCACACACACACACCTCCAACCTTAAAACAGGCCACCTGTGGGCCTCGAACCTCTCGTCTCTGGCCCAGACTTGCAGACATTGGGCCTCCAACCTCCAGACACGCTGACCCATGGGTTGTGAACATGTGGCTTCAACTTCCGGACTTGTTGACTTTGGTCTTCGAACATCGGGCTTCGGTCTTTAGTATCAACCACAGGGCTCACTTTGCACAGGACTTTGAACTCTGAACTCTCACAGACCTCTGACACCAGACTCAGATCTTGGAGATTGCCCCTGGCTTGAGCCTCCAACTTCCAGACCGAGGGACTCCAACTATTGGGCCTCAACCTCTGGACTTGCCATCTTCGGTCTTCAACCTTCAGCACTGATTTCAGGACTCCTCAATCTCGAGGCTTTGAACTCCAGACTTGCATAGATCTCCAACATCAGGACTCACCAACTGGGGATGAGGGGTGGGAGTGCACGAGCTCTCATCCACAGGGTCTGCCAAGCTCAGTCATTGACCATGGCGATCGCTGGTCTACATCTATGTGCCTGACTTCCCAACATCTGTCCACAGGATTCGCTGGCCTTCTACTGCAGAGCCCTTCAATGTGGATTATGTGTGGCTTCTGCACTGACCCTTACCTCTTTTTGTCCTCATCCTTGTCTCTAAACCCTAACCTGTCCCCTAACTCACCATGCTGCCTCCAAAACCACCCCTACAAATCTAATAAAAACTAAGTCTGAGCCATGATCTCAACAGACATCACAGCTCAGCACCATCTTGACCAGAGCAACAGACACAAAGTGCTGGAGGAACTCAGCAGGCTTGGCAGTATCTATGGAAGAGAGAAAACAGTCGTCATTGTGGGCCAAGATTCTTCATGAGGACTGGAGAAAAGAAAGATGAGAATTATAGTAAGAAGGTTGGGGGAGGGGTTTGGAGAGGAAGTAGTACAAGGTAGTAGGTGATAGATGGCACTGGGAGAAGGTGGGAGGGGTGAAGTAAAGAGCTGGGAAGTTGCTTGGTGAAAGAGATAAAAGGCTGGTGAAGAGAGAATCTGATAGGAGAGGAAAGAAGGCCATGGAAAAAGGAGAAAGGGGAGGAGTCCAGACAGAGGTGATGGGCATGTAAGAAGACAAGGTGAGAGAGGGAAATGAGAATGGTGAATGTTGAAGTGGGGGGGGGGGGGGGCGCGGTGCAACTACCAGAAGGCTGAGAAATTGATGTTCATGCCATGAGGTTGGAAGCTACCTAGACGGAATACAAAGTGTTCATCCTCCAAATTGAGTGTGGCTTCATCGCAGCAGTAGAAGAGGTATGGACTGACATGTCAGAATGGTAATGGGAAGTAGAATTAAAATGGGTAGCCACCAGGAGATCCCACTTTTACTGGCGGGTAAGTGCTTGGTAAAGTGGTCTTCTGATCAACATCAAGTGTCACTGATATACAGGAGGCCATACCAGCAACACCAAATACAGTAGATGACCCCCAATAGACTCATAGGTGAAGTGTCACCTCACCTGGAAGGACTGCTTGAGGTCCAGAATGGTAGTGAGGTGGGAGGCAAAGGGGCAGGTGTGGCACTTGTTCCACTTGCAAGGATAATAAATACCAGGAGGGAAATCAGTAGGGAGGGACGAATGGACAAGGAAGTCCTGTATCATCTTGATCGCATCGTTTTACTGCTACCTTCACTCTTATCTTTATTTAAAATCTGCCATTAAGGAAAAACTTCTGCCAATATTTAAATTGATGGAATATATGGATTTTTCAAAAGCATTCAATAAAATATGCAGAAATGTCTAACCAGAAATTTGTTAGAAAAATTCAGGTCTAAAATTTTGGTTAAAATTTGGCAACAAAGCTGAAAAGCAGAAAATATTTAAGATAAATGGTAAAATAATGGACGTGTGTTTTGTTCAGTATAAACAAATCCAACAGAACTCATACAATTTTGAGATTGTGTGTTCCTTCAACAGACAAAACAGGAACAGATGGCATGACAAGAACTACAAAAATTTCAGAAGTATACAAATAAATTAATGTTAAGACATGCAACAGATACAAATTAATATGGATAAATATTATACAATCATTTAGAGTATACTTCATTAGGAGTTTGAAGATATTTGGTATGTCAATAAATACACTCAAAAACTTCTATAGATATAGCATGGAGAGCACTCTGACAGGCTGCATCACTGTTTGCTATGGGGGGGGGGCGAGCTACTGCACAGGACTGAAAAAAAAATTGCAGAGGGTTGTAAATTTATTCAGCTCCATCTTGGGTACTACCCAGGACATCTTCAAGGAGTGGTGTCTCAGAAAGGCAGCATCCATTATTACGGACCCCCAGCACCCAGGGCATGCCCTTTTCTCATTGTTACCATGAGGTAGGAGGTACAGAAGCCTGAAGGCACACACTCAGCGATTCAGGAACAGCTTCTTCCCCTCTGACATCCGATTCCTAAATGGACATTGAACCCATGAACACTACCTCATTTAAAAAAATATTTATATTGCTGTTTTTGTACAATTTTTAATCTATTCAATATACACATACCACAATTTATTTATTCTTCTATTATGTATTGCATTGAACTGCTGCTGCTAAGTTAACAAATTTCATGACACATGCTGGTGATAATAACCCTGATTCTGAGATAGTAAGGAATGAAAACATATTTAATAGAAAGACTCAGAAAATTTGAGTTGACAGACTCAAAAATTCAACTGCACTACTTCTTGTAAGTACAGCTGGAAAAAGCCATCAAAAGAACAATATAATTTTGAGTACAATCATAAAGAAATAAAGCAAAAACACACAAACAATAATTAGATCAAAAGATTTTTTTTGGGTAATCACTTAAAGAAAGGTATCAAAATTAAATATATCATACAATTTAGGTTCACTTTGACAACACCATGAATCAGATTCTTACACATTGTTGTAAGAACTGAGAAAATAACAGAAAATTTAAAAGCTGCCACTGCTGGAAATCCGGGAAAAAAAATCATATAATGCTGGAAACACACAGCAAAGCAAGAAACATCTATGGAAAGAGAAGCAGAGTTAAGGTGTTTGATCAAAGATCTTTTATCAGATCATGGACAGACAAATGTTAGCTTAGCTTTAGATTCCAGAGAGGCTCAAAAAGAAACGTATCGGACAAAGGAAATTTCACAGTAACAGTTTGACGCAGACTAGCTGGGCTGAAGGACCTGTTTATGTGCTGTGGAGCTCTGTGACTGTGAGTGAGGGCAGTGTTGTCATGAGGATGAGTTGTAGATGAAGTTGACCAATAGATAAATTAATAAGAATATGACAGAAGCCAGGAATACAAACAAAAGAATGTGAATTGCAGAGCTGTAGAAAATGTCCATCATGACAAACCATGCTAGTGGACAGAGAAAGACTGAGCCAATATTACTAATCCTGAAGAACAGGCCAGATCTTATACTAATGGAGAGTGTGAGTTATCTGAAGATGCGTAATTTGATATCAAGTCTGGAAGGTTGCAATGTGCCCAGATGCAGAACTCAAGTTTTTGCTGGTCCTCACCATAACAATACAGATGTAACAGAGAGGCAGGTCAGATTGAGAGTGAGATGAACAATTAAAGTGAAGACAATACAGATAACTCAGGATCACAATTGCAGACTGAATGTAGTAGTGTTGCAAAACAATCACCCAATCCAAGTTTGGATTCTTCCAGAGTAAATGTGGCCACATTGTGAACTAAATTTGAACTGCAAGTGAATACGAGAAAATCTGCAGATGCTGGAAATTCAAGCCACACACACAAAATGCTGGTGGAACGCAGCAGGCCAGGCAGCATCTATAGGAAGAAGCACTGTCGACGTTTCAGGCTGAGACCTTTTGTCAGGACTAACTGAAAGAAAAGATAGTAAGAGATTGGAAAGTAGGAGGGGGAGGGGGAAATCAGAAATGATAGAAGACAGGAGGGGATGGGGTGAAGCTAAGAGTTGGAAAGGTGATTGGCAAAAGGGATACAGAGCTGGAGAAGGGAAAGGATCATGGGATGGGAGGCCTAGGGAGAAAGAAAGGGGGAGGGAAGCACCAGAGGGAGATGGAGAACAGGCAAATAGTGATGGGCAGAGAGAGAAAAAAAAGGAGGGGGGAATAATTAAATCAGGGATGGGGTAAGAAGAGGAGGAGGGGCATTAACAGAAGTTAGAGAAATCAATGTTCATGCCATCAGGTTGGAGGCTACCCAGACAGAATACTGTATAAGGCGTTGTTCCTCCAACCTGAGTGTGGCTTCATCTTGACAATAGCGGAGGCCATGGATAGACATATCAGAATGGGAATGGGACGTGGAATTAAAATGTGTGGCCACTGGGAGATCCTGCTTTCTCTGGTGGACAGAGCGTAGGTGTTCAGCGAAATAGTCTCCCAGTCTGCATCGGGTCTCACCAATATATAAAAGGCCACAGCAGGAGCACCAGATGCAGTATATCACACCAGCTGACTCATTTCACGCACATCTGCTCTCACCCCATCTGCCTGCCACCCCACTCGGGATAGGGTTCCCCTTGTCCTCACCTGCCACCCCACCAGCCTCCAGGTCCAACGTATAATTCTCCGTAACTTTCGCCTCCTCCAACAGGATCCCACTACCAAGCACATCTTCCCCTCCCCCCTCTTTTGCTTTCCACAGGGATCGCTCCTTACGCAACTCCCTTGTTCATTCATTCCCCCCAATCTCTCTCCTGGCACTTATCCTTGTAAGCGGAACAAGTACTACACCTGCCCTTACACTTTCTCCCTCACCACCATTCAGGGCCCTAGACGGTCCTTCCAGGTAATGATCCCGCTGCAGCCTTTTATATATTGGTGAGACCCAAAGCAGACTGGGAGACCGTTTTGCTGAACACCTACGCTGGTTGGAGGAACAACACCTTATATTCCGTCTGAGTAGCCTCCAACCTGATGGCATGAACACTGATTTCTCTAACTTCTGTTAATGCCCCTCCTCCCCTTCTTACCCCATCCCTGATTTAATTATCCCCCCCCCCTTTTTTTCTCTCTCTGTCCATCACTCTGCCTGTTCTCCATCTTCCTCTGGTGCTCCCCTCCACCTTTCTTTCCCCCTTGGCCTCCTGTTCCATGATCCTTTCCCTTCTCCAGCTCTGTATCCCTTTTGCCAATCACCTTTCCAGCTCTTAGTTTCACCCCTCCCCCTCCTGTCTTCTCCTATCATTTCGGATTTCCCCCTCTCCCTCCTACTTTCCAATCTCTATCTTTCCTTTCAGTTAGTCCTGACAAAGGGTCTCCGCCAGAAACGTTGACAGTGCTTCTTCCTATAGATGCTGCCTGGCCTGCTGCGTTTCACCAGCATTTTGTGTGTGTTACTGCAAGTGAATGACTGCTTTGCCTGGAAGGAGAATAACATTTACTGCAGTAGGAGGGAAAAATGTCATGAGAAGTGAAGTGGTTGGTGGAGATCAAAAAAGCTTTATACGGAATTCGTCAGACCACACTCAGAGTATTGTGAGCAGTTTTTGGCCCCTTACCTAAGAAAGGATGTGTTGGCATTGGAGGGAATCCAGAGGAGGTTCATGAGAGTGATCCTGGGAATGAAACGGTTAATGTATGAGGAGTATTTAATGTCTCTGGGCCTGTGCACACTGGAGTTTAGAAGGATGAGGGGAGGATCTCATTGAAACCTATCAAATATTGAAAGGTCTAGATAGAGTGAACCTGGTGAGTCTGTTTCCATTAGTGGGGGTGTCTAAGCCCAGAGGAAACAGCCACAGCATAGAAGTACGTCCCTTTAGAACAGTGATTAGGAGGAATTTCTTCAGCCAGAGTGTGGTGAATCTGTGGAATTCATTGCCACAGATGGCTTTGGAGGCCAAGTATTGGGTATATTTAAAGCAGAGGTTGATGGAATGGTGGAGCAAACTCGATGGGCTGCACGGCCTAATTCTGCTCCAATGTCTTAGGAGTGTATTGAGCTGACATGAACAGAATGGTCCTTTCTGATTGCTGAAAGGGGAAGGAAAGGTGTTGGAAGTAGTGTAGTTACAAAGGATAATCTGTAAAAGAGTGAAAAATGAAGACTAGGGCACTGCTATCACTACTTTATCCAGCAGAGGACAGCAGAGATGGAGGAAATAGATGAGAAGTGATCAAGGGCTCTGTGGTCCTCTCTATGGTCAAGGAGAAGTCACAGTTGAGGAAGATGGAAGACATTTCATAGGCACCTACATGGAAAGTCTTGACATCAGAAACATACAAAGGATATAGAGGAACTAAGTGAATGGAATGGATTCCTTATAAGAGGCAGATGTGTGAGTCCGTGGGGTTGTAGTTGATATTTGTCACTAACCTATCCCAAGGTCAGAGAGATCCAGTGAAGGGTTGAGTCAGAGATGAACCATATGGAAGTGAGAGAAGGGTGGAAACTGGCAGCAAAACTAATGAAATTTGAGTTCTGTATGAGTACAGAAAGCAACCCCAGAACAGTTCTCAAGGTACTTGAGGAGTTGAGAAAGGGAGCCCTGGATAAGATTAAAACAAAGATTTTTCCACATACTCTATAGAAAGTCATGCGAGTTCCCATTGTTATAATTTTGATTTGAAGAAAGGCAAGTTGAGTTGAAATAGAGATTGCTGGAAGTAAAAACAAGCTCAGCCAGACAAATGTGTGGTGGTGCAGATTGAGGAACTATTCAAAGAAGAAACGGAGAGCCTCCAGACCATCCTAGCATGCAATGGAGCTGCAAAAGGATTTTAAGTCAATGGTAACAATGAGCTAGCTGGAGCTAGGGAATTGAGAAATTCCAAAGTAGCAGAATATATTAGAAGTGTTATGGATGCAAGTGGGAAGGGACTGGACCATGGAGAAATGACGTAGTCAAGCTAGGAAGGAATAAGCTAGGTGGCGCAAGAAAATAAGAAGCTTGTCTATACCATAACAAAGACCAAGAGTATACTTAACAGACAATATAGTTTCTAAAATACTTAAAAACTTTTAATCAAAAGAACAGGAACATAAAATTTCTTCTGACTGAAGAGCTAATGATGATGCATTACTAATTTTAAATCATCACTAAGCAGGTAAGGAGAATGCTTAAAAGAAGCATCTTCATATTGGAAGTATGGAATGCAATGCTGCAGAGAATGGATGAGGCAAATCCATATATGAAATAATATATGAGAAGAGTGCAGCCACCGGAACAACACTTAAATTACACAAATAAGGAGCAGCACAGATACAGGAACAGATACAGAGGTATTTAATACTTTGAGATAATATTGTGCTTTGTCAAGTCAACATCAATATAGTCTGTTTACATTTGAAATTCTTCCTGGAATCTTCCTTTATGGTCCAATGATTTTCCAATGTAAACTTGAGTTTTACATAAGCAGAAAGTTCAGAAATCAAGTCATTCTGCGCTGAACCATCTGGTAATGTAACTGGCATCATTGTTCTGGGTTAAGAAGGAAGAAAATCAGTGATGGATTGTACTCTAATTTTTAATCAATCATTAATTTTGAGAGTGCATGCAAGTTGAGGACAGATGAGGATAGATTAGGATAAGCTGTGATGACATGCTTTTCATAGCTGCCTTCCTGGTGGCATGACTGTAATAAATAATGGCATTTTACAATGTATAGATAGGAAAAAATGGTCATATATAGAAATACACACAAAATGCTGGAGGAACTCAGCAGGCCAGCAGCATCTAGGGAAAAGAGTAAATAGTTGATGTTTTAGGCAGAGGCCCTTCATCAGGACTGGAAAAATGAGATGAGAACTCAGAGCAAGAATGTGGGGAAGGGGAGAAAGACGTACAAGATAGCAGGTAATAGGTGAAACTGGGAGGGGGGAGGGGTGAAGTAAAGAGCTGAGAAGTTCATTGTTGAAAGCGATAAAGGGTTGGAGAAGAGGGGAGTCTGATAGGAGATGACAGCAGGCCATGAAAGAAAGAGAAAGGGGAGGAACAGTAGAGGGAGGTGATGGGCAGGTTAAGGAGATAAGGTGGATGAGGGAAATGTGAATGGGGAATGGTGAAGGGGCAGGGGCAATTACCCAAAGTTCGAGAAATTGTCATCTCAGCGCTAAATGTTGACTGATTACTCTTTTCCATAGATACTGCCTGGCTTGCTGAGTTCCTCCAGCATTTTGTGTGTGCTGCTTTGGATTTCCAGCATCTACAATTTTTCTATCATATATAGAAATACTTAGTTATTAGCATTACAGAAATAGTGAATGCATTGTATATTCAACATTTAAAGATCTTCCAAAACAAAAGGTTATATTTAAAATGTGGTTAATTCTTCTACGGAATAACACCAATTTACCACAGCTCTCAGCTCTGAGCAAGGATGCAATGGGCAAATTCTAGATGTGGATGAAAAACATTCATAAAATTTGAATGTATTGCTGAGCATAAACAATGTTGAAATATGCATTAGATGTCATGCTAAATGAAATGCAATATATACTCCAGATTCAGATGTTTTGGTTAGTAATCCAAATTAAGCACAAGTATAAACAGTTAAATCGATAACCAAGTTTATATTACATTTTATGTTTAATTATAAAATACATTTACAAAAAACTACTTACAAAGCCACATCATGTAGCTGAAGAATATTAGGATGTAAGCTCAGTCTGCGCATAGCTTGAATTTCACGTAGATTGTTCACTTCCTCTAAGCTAATTCCAAAATTTGAACACAAAACAATGATAACAGGGGAAAACTGGTTCAGACATTATTTGTAATCATGAACTGTACAGTTTATAAACATCAAATTAATTTTCAAGATTCCAATAACTTATATGACATTTTCTCAAACCTTTTCAAACAATAAAAATGGCTTGATTTATCTGTAGAAATTGTGAAACTATTTATTTATATTTTAAGGGTCTGGTCTTCATCATCATGTTCTGTGTTGTATGCCGTGGTTATCATGGTGACTATGATAATTTTTGGCAAATTCTTCTACAGAAATAGTTTGCCATTGCCGCCTTCTGGGCAATGTCTTTACAAGATGGGTGACCCAGCCATTATCACTACTCTTCAGAGACTGTCTATCTAGTGTCAACTGTCACATAGCCAGGACTTGTGATATGCACCAGCTGCTCATATGATCATCTACCACCTACTCCCATGTCTTCAAATGATCCTGATTGGGGTGGGGGGGTATGGCTAAGCAGATGCCCAAGAGGGACCTGCAGGCTAATGGACAGAAGGATAACTCACACCTCTTTTGATAGAGCCATATTGCCACCCCACCACTAAAAAGGGTAAGGGTCTGGTATACAATGGCTATCCAGAGTTGCATTGGCAGCTATAGTATAGCCATTCTGTGCATCTTAAATGAGCAACTATTTCTATAGTGGTTTAGGTGCTCATTTAGTCCCCCAAAGAATCCAGTCTTTCTTTCCGATCCTATTGAAGGTTCTTGGCTCAAAACCTCCACTGTCGATTTCCCCCCGTGATACTGCCAAACCTGCAGTTTTTGGCATGTTGCTTTGGATTTCAAGCATCTAGAAGATTACAAGATACTGGTGGGGCCTAATTTGGAGTATTGTGTGCAGTTTTGGTCACCTACCTACAGGAAAGATGTAAATAAGATTGAAAGAGTACAGAGAAGATTTACATGGATATGGCCAAGACTGGAGGACCTCAGTTATAAGGAAAGATTGAAGAAATTAAGTCTTTATTCCTTGCACCCCTAGAGGAAGTTGATAATTTAATCTAATATTGATCATTTTCAATGGTTTTTAATGTACTATCTAATGAAAATACACAGAAGTGGACTAGATTTCAATGATTTGAATTGAATTACTAAGTTACCATGACCTAGAAGACTAGATTAATCATATTGTCTACTCAAAAATAAAGACACAAAGGATTTTCAGGTAGGGAAATGAAAGTCCAGATTTTTTCAAATCATCACAGGAGGGCAAAGGAACATTTGACAAGTGCGTGGCTTTTAAAAGGATCATATCAAGAGACCAGAGGCAGCATATTTCTGTTAAGATGGGGTTAGATATACCAAGTTCAGGAAAACCTGTTTGACAAGATATAGTGAAGCTCTGGTAAGAAATATAAAGGGAGGATATATCACATTTAAGCAGCTGGTTGTGAACAATTCCCTCAATAAATATAAAATATTTAATGCCAGGCTTAAGAGAGAAAATATACAGGGAAATAAAAAACAAGATGTGAGATACATTTGGCAGGCAGGGTTAAAAAGAATAAAAAAAAATTAGCTTTATTTGTCACATGTACACTGAAACATTGAAACATACAATGAAATGCACCATTTGAGTCAACAACCAACACAATCTGAGAATGTGCTGGGAGAAGCCTGCAAGTGGTGGCATGGTCCAACACCAACCCACAACTTACTGCCCATATGTTTTTGGACTGAGTGGGGAAACCAGAACACTCAGAGGAAAGCAATGCAGTCACTGGGAGAACATACAAATTTCTTACAGACAGCGGCAGGAATTGAACCACGTTGACTGGTGCTGTAAAGCGTTACACTAACTTACACTACTATGCCACTCCAAAATATTGCCAAGAGTTACTTCAGCTATATTAAAAATACAAGGGTGACTATGGAGGGACTACATCCTCTTAAAGACCATCAGGACTGCCCATATATGGAGCCATAGGAGATGACTGAGATTTTTAATGTTTATTTCTCCTTGGTGTTCACCAATGATTGCAATTAGTAGTTTGAAGTTTAAAGGAAATTATCCAAGTACATATATGTCACCATATACAACTGAGATTCATTTTCTTGTGGCATTCACAATAAATCCAATAACTGTTATAAAATCAATTAAAGACCACTGAACAACCAGTGTGAAAAAAGCAACAAACTGTGCAAATACAAAAAGATAAAAAAGAAACAATAATAAAAATAATAAATAAGCAATAAATATTAAGAAATTGAGATGAACAGTCTTTGAAGGTGAGTCCATAGTTTGTGGGAACAGTTCAGTGATGGGGTTAATGAAGTTGAGTGAAGCTATCCCCTCTGGTTCAAGAACCTGATGGTTGAGGAATACAGGTAATCCCCGAGTTACGAATGTCCGACTTACGGACAACTTGTACTTACGAACTGAGGAAGGAGAACGCCATCCGCCATTTTATGTCAGATCGCAATGCCATCCACCATTTTATGTCGGATCGCAATGCCATCCGCCATTTTAAGTCTTTGCCGGTGTAACTGTGTTGAGTGTTTAACTTTGTATTTAGCTTAAATTTTTCTTAGTAAGATTCACCCTGACTCCGCCCCCCCCCTCCCATTCCGGTATGCTGGTGGCGCAGTCAGATGAGCACTGGGCTAGAGAACGGAGGTTCCCAAGTTCGATTTAGTGTCAGACCGCTCCCGTACCGGGTTGATGTCGATCCAGTGACTCCCGTACCGTCCATGCTGGGTTGATGTCGAGCCTGCAACTCCACCTTGTAAAAAAAAAAACACTGCCACCTCCAGTTTGAATTCCCATGCGGAATATTGCGGAGGATCAAATATCCAAATCCAGCACAGCCCCCACTTGTCCCATTTAACCTGTCTCAGTGCTGTTGTCCTTAGGACCCAGTGGACCTCAGCAGCTGGTGCAGGTTGGGACCCGCTGCCCGCAGTGTTTCTGTTCCATTGACGGGAAGCAATCGCGATTGAAAATAATGTGGAAACAATAAGCATTTGGAAAGAGGTGAAACGCCATCGGTCATTGGAAAAGCATTAGGCTGCAGTCGGTCAATGATCGGAACAATTTTAAAGGATACGGATAAAGTGAGAATAATGGAGCATGTGAAACGCCCTGCCCCGATGAAAACTACAATTAATACTAAGCAACGCAGTGGTTTAATTATTGGAATACATACGGTTCTTAAGTGTTTTATATGCATAGAAAGGTAAAATATATACTATATACTAAGACAAACGTTTGACTAAATGACGCTAAATAATACCGGATGTACTTGTTCCGACTTACGTACAAATTCGACTTAAAGACGGACTCAGGAATGGAACTCGTACGTAACCCGGGGACTGCCTGTAATAACTGTTCCTGCATCTGGTGCTGTGAGTCCTGAGGCTCCTGTACCATTTTTCCTGATGGCAGCAGCAAGAAGAGAGTATTGCCTGGGTAAAGGGGGTCCCTGATTATGGATGCTGCTTTCCTGTGACAACATTCTGTGTCAATGTCCTCAGTTGGGGGTGGGCATACTTTACCTGTGATAGACTAGGCAGTCTCCATCTCTTTTTGTAAGATTTTCTGTTCAAGGGCATTAGTGTTTCCATAGCAGGCTGCGAAGCACCCAATCACTGCACTCTTCAACCACACATCAATAGAAGCTTGAAAAGTTTTAGACTTCATGACGAATCTTCACAAATTTCTAAGGAAATAAAAACACTGCCATGCTTTCTTTATAATTGCACATACGTGCTAGGTCCAGGAGAGGTCCTCCAAAATGATAACACCGAAGAATTTAAAGTTCTGACCCTCTCCACTGCTGATCACCTGATGAGGACAAGTGAGGTCTTGGATCATATGCATACTGAAGTGCTGGTGATTCACTATCCTGGCAAAAATAACACAATGATGACAAAAAGAACACTCCAAGCAACTCTGCAAAAAGGTTATTGAAAAGCACAAGTCAGGAGATGGATACAAGAAAATTTCCAAGTCACTGAATATCCCTTGGAGTACAGTTAGTCAATCAGTTAATGGAAAGAATATGGCACGGCTGTAAATCTGCCTAGAGCAAGTCATCCTCAAAAACTTAGTGACAGTATAAGAAGGGGACTAGTGAGGGAGGCCACCAAGAGACCTATGACAACTCTGGAGGACGTACAAGCTTCAGTGGCTGAGACAGGAGAGACTGTACATACAACAACTATTGTCTGGGTCCTTTACCAGTCACAGCTTTACAAGACAGTGGTAAAGAAAAAGCGACTGTTGAAAAAAATCTCACATGAAATCTTGGCTAGAGTTTGTCAGAAGTCATGAGGGAGACTCTGAAGTCAGCTGAAAGAAGGTTATGAGGTCTGATGAAACCAAAATTGAACTTTTTAGCCATCAGACTAAATGTTATGTTTGCCTGAAGCCAAACATCACTTATCATCAAAAACATCCCTACCTTGAAGAAAGGTGATGGCTGCATCATGCTGTGGGGCTGCTTCACTGCAGCAGGCCCTGGAAGGCTTGTGAACGTAGAGGGTAAAATGAATGCAGCAAAATACAGGGAAATCCTGGAGGAAAACCTGATGCAGTCTGCAAGATAATTGCCACTTGGGAGAAGATTTGTTTTCCAGCAAGACAATGACCCCAAGCATAAAGCCAAAGCTACACAAGAATGGTTTAAAAACAAAGTTAATGTCCTGGAGTGGCCAAATCAGAGTCCACCTCAATCCTATTAAGAATTTGTGGTTGGACTTGAAAAGGGATGTTCATTCACAATCCCAATGAAATCTGACTTAAGCAGTTTTGTAAAATAGAATGGCAAGAAATTGCAGTGTCCAGATGCGCAAAGCTCATAGAGACCTACTCAAACTGACTCGAGGCTGTAACAGCTGCCAAAGGTACATCTACTAAATACTGATTTGAAGGAGGCGAATACTTGTGCAAACTTGTGCTGAAGGGTCTCGGCCTGAAGCATCGACTGTACTCTTTTTCTAAAGATGCTCCCTGACCTGCTGAGCTCCCCCAGCATTTTGTCAAAACAAGGTAGGACTTGTAAATTCAGTGAATGGCAGGGCACTGCCAAGTGTTGTGGAACAGCGGAACATGGGAGTACAAGTGCAATTTTCACTGAAAGTGGTAGCAGAAGTAGATAGGGTGGTAAAGGAAGTGTCTGCATGCTGGCCTTATCATTAAGGAGATCTGTAGACCATAAGACACAGGAGCAGAATTTGGCATTTTGATCATAGCTGATCCTTTTCTTCTCCCCCCCACTCCACAACATTCCCCAGCCTTCTCCCCATAACCTTTGATGCCGTGCCTAAACCAGAACCTATCAGTCTCTGCCTTAAATACATCCAACGACCTGGCCTCCACAACTGCCTGTGGTAACAAATTCCACAAAATCACCATCCTCTAGATAAAGAAATTTCCCTGCAACTCTGTTTTAAATAGATGTCCCTAAGTCCTGAGACTGTGCCCCCTTGTCCTAGACTCCTCCACCATGGGAAAAATCCTTTCCACATCTGCTCTGTCTAGGCCTTTTCAACATTCCAAAAGTTTCAATGAGATCCCCCTCATCCTTCTAAATTCCAGTGAGTACAGACCCAGAGCCATCTGGGTTCCTTGTATGATAACCCTTTCATTCCCAGAATCATCCTTGTGAACTGTCTCTGGATCCTCTCCAATGCCAGCACATCTTTTCTTAGATGAGGAGCCCAAAACTGTTCACAATACACAAGGTGCTGCCTCACCAGTGCCTTATAAAGCCTTAGCATCAAATCCCTGCTCTTGTAATCAAGACCTCTTGAAATGAATGCTAACTTTGCATTTGCCTTCTGCACCACCAACTCAACCTGCAAGTTAACCTTTAGGGTGTTCTGCACAAGGGCTCCCAAGTTCCTTTACATCTCAGATTTTTGGATTTTCTCCCCTTTTAGAAAACAGTTTGCACATTTATTTCTACTACCAAAGCTCATGACCATGCATCTTCCAACATTGGCTGCTTTCTTGTCCATTCTTCTAATCTGAGAACTCCTGCAGCCTTCCTGTTTCCTCAACATGACCTGCCCCTACAACAATCTTCGTATCATCTGCAAATTTGAAGCAAAGCCATCTATTCCATCATCTAAATCATTTATATACAGCATAAAAAGCAGTCACAATACCGACACCTGCGGAACACCACTGGCGACTGGTAGCCAACCAGACAAGGATCCTTTTGTTCCCACTCAATGCCTCCTACCAATCAGCCAATGCTCTAACCATGTTAGTAACTGTCCTGTAATACCTTGGGCTTTTAACTTGGTAAGCAGCTTCATGTGTGGCATCTTGTCAAAGGCCTTCTGAAAGTCCAAATATGCATCCTCTATCTATCCTACTTATAATTCCTCAAAGAATTCCAACAGGTTTGTCAGGCAAGATTTTCCCTTAAGGAAACCATGCTGATTTTGTCCTATATTGTTCTGTGTCACCAAGTATTCCATAACCTCATCCTTAACAATTGACTCCAACATCTTCCATGCCAGAGTCCAATGATTTTTGAAAGATCATTACTAATGCCTCCACAATCTCTACCACCACCTCTTCAGAACCCTAGGGTGCAGTTCATCTGGTCCAGGTAACTTATGTACCCTTAGGCCTTTCAACTTTTTGAGCATCTTCTCCCTTGTGATAATAACTGCACTCACTTCTCTTCCTTCACACACTACAACATCTGGCACACTGCTAATGTCTTCCACAGTGAAGACTAATGCAAAATACTCATTTAGCTCACCTATATCCACTCTCATCTCTTTTTTTTTAAAAAACATACCTGAAAAAGCTTTTACTATCCAATTTGATATTGTTTGCTAGCTTGCTTTCATATTTTATCTTCTTCCTTCTAATGATTAATTTAGTTGCTCTTTGTAGGTTTTTAAAACCTTCCCAATGCTCTATCTTGCCAAGAATTTTGCTTTGTTGTATGTCCTCTCATTTGTTTTTACAATAGCTTTGACTTTCTTTGTCAAGCACAGCTGTACTATTTTGCCATTTGAGTATTTCTTTGTTTTTGTAATACATCTTTTTTCCCCAGAAACTTACACGATTGATGCTCTGCTGTCAACCCTACCAGCAGCTCCTTCCAATTTACTTTGGCCAACTCCCCTCTCATACCACTGTAATTTCCTTTACTCCACTGAAACACTGCTGCATCAGACTTTACTTTCTCCCTATCAAATTTCAAGTTGAACTCAGTCATATCGTGATCACTGGCTCCTAAGGGCTCTTTTACCTTAAGCTCCCTAATTGCATCCGGTTCATTACAAAACACCCAATCCAGATTAGCTGATCCCCTCGTAGGCTCAATGATAAACTGTTCTAAAAAGCCATCTCATAGGCATTCAACAAACTCACTCTCTTGAGATCCATTACCAATCTGATTTTCCCAATCGACGTGCTATTTAAGGAGCAGGACATGATATTGCAATTATACAAGTTATTGGCAAGGTTGTACTTGCAGTATTGTGTGCAGTTTTGGTCATCCTGTTAAAGGAAACACATTGTCAGAAAGGAGAGGGTGCAGAAGAAATTCACAAGGATGCTGCCTAGACTACAGGGCCTGAGTTATAGGGTGAGGTTGGTCACACAGGATCTTTGTGTGATTAACTGGGCCATTGGTTAATCGGGACAGCGGCCTCTTTTGATCAACTCTTAAAGAACAAAATATAAATGACAAAGTAGCCAGGATTCCTTTTGTTTATTTGGAACATTATGCCACTTAATTTGGACAGGAGACCATTGCCAAAGTTGTTAACTAGTGTCAGTTGCGTATATTTGTGCGGCAGTCAAACACTATACAGTGCTTAGAGTGAACTTTTTAAATAGCATCAATTACGTGTTTGTGTTCTGAAACTGACAGTTGGTGAGAAATAAGTAATAAGATAATTTGGAATTGTTTTGATCACTGCAATTTCAAGCATTCAGGCTTGGAGATGCTAGAAATGGCCAGGAATGAAAATGAAATGATTTCACTACTTCACCAAGTTAGGGACTACAAAGAATTTGAAGGTATCGACAATTATCTCGAATGTTACAATAAAAATGAAGATTTGGAGAATGCAATCATTGAAAGCATTGCATGAAGGCTGTCCAATATCTATACTACGTATCTACGATGATTTTATTCACCACAGCAGCGTACAGTGGATGTATTCCTCCATCATTAACTAATCGAAACTATAGTTTTATAGTACTATAGTAGTATTGATAGTTTTCTATTTTGCTCTGCATTTCATTTAAATACATAATTCATTACCCAGTTAAAATGTAGTTTGTCTTTTTTTTAAAAATAGGCATCCTTAACACTTTCCAAGAAACTTAGGACTGCCACATAATTGGGCCAAAATGTACTGGTCCCACTGTGTCCCAATTAACTGGAATCCACCGTACTAGATCAGAAAGGAGTAACCAACTTGCTATATTAATGCAATAGACAGTAAAACAAAGTTAACATTTCATGTCAGAGACCCTTTGTCAAAACAGCAGAAGCAAAAAAACAAGTTACAGTAAAACTCCAAGAGTGCACTACCTAGAAGCCATTCCCACACTCCTCTTAAATTCATTGGGCTCCCATTTCCATAGTCCTTACTGTTATGCCGTTGGCCCCCTCCTTTGTGAAAATCGCAAGAACTCTAGTTAAGGGGGGTCAACTGACCCAAGAGAGAGAGACGTGCGAAAGACCACGTTCTCCCAAGAAGCAGAATAAAAGTGACTTTGACTATTGTCTCATGGAGACCACCTGAAAAGCCCTCGGGCAAAGTGGGCTGGTTGAGAGAGAGATCGCATTACCTGCAACTTGATTGACACCTGCGATCCCGTGAAGAAGTATAAAGGCGGGTCTGAGGGGAGGACCCTCAGATGCACCAAGGAAACACACGAAGGAGAAACGCTAGAAATCCTGCGACAGCGTTTTAATAGCTACAGCCGGTGGTGGGGTTCGTGTGCGTCCTTCCCTTGCCTGGGATTGGCGACTTCACCACGGAAGACGGCCTAGCTACAGGGGAAGCCACAGATGAGAGTCCGTTCCCCCAACGAGACTTCCGACTACCTCCTACAGGTTGGAAAACCTGTCGGGTAAATGCTTCATGTTCTCTGTCTTTCTAACTAAAAGTGCACCAACGCGACACTTCCGCCGGCAACTAAGTGAAACTGCCGTGATCTAAAAGACTTTTAGATATCCAGTGAACGATATAAAATCTACATTACCCCTAGACGACGATCGAGCTTGTGTTTTGAATGATTATTATTACACCGGTGTTTTAGATTGAGTTTTGATGATCTGAATGTTTTGTATTAACCATACGTTTGTGCCCTTGTTGAATAAAACGGTTGAAAATAGTAGCATCCGACTCAGCTGATCCATCTATCTTTGCTGGTAAGTTACCTGGTTACGGGGTTTTCGTAACAAGTGGGGTTCTCATCCCGGATTTGAAACCAAACGGGAGGGTCAGTGAATCGGGCTGTAAGTCCAAACTTAAATCTGGTTACGCAGGTAGCCAGACGGGAAACCAGCAAAGATGGATGTGGAGGAATTTAGGAGAAACCCGACGGTAGAGGCGCTAGGGAAGGCTACAAAATCAGAATTGGTAAATTTGGCGCAGGCATTAGACCTCACAGCGGTGAAGCCAGCAATGAAAAAGCAGGAAGTGCGAAGGGTCATACAACAGCATTACATTGGGAAGAAGGTGTTTGCAGCTGAGGAGTTGGAAAAAATTCCCGAAAGGAGATTAGTGAGTGGGACAAATCAGGCAGAGTTGGAGAAAGCAAGGCTGGAACATGAGTTTAAAATAAAGCAGCTAGAAGTAGAAGCAGCTGAGAAGGCTGCAGAGAGAGCTGAGAGGGAAAAAGAAGCCGAGAGAGCCGCACAGGAAAGGGCTGTGGAAAGAGAGCATGTGTTCAAACTAAAGCAGCTAGAAGCAGAAGCAGAAGAGAAAGAGAAACAAAGGAGCCATGAATTGGAGCTGGACAGGCGAAAGCAAGAGCGAAGAACTCAAGGGCAAGAGAGAGAGGAGGGGTTTGATATTAGTCGGGCGTTGAGGTTGGTCCCCCCGTTCGAGGAGACGGATGTTGATAGTTATTTCTTGCTTTTTGAAAAGGTGGCAGGGAATCAGCAGTGGCCCAGAGAGCAATGGGTGGCGTTGTTACAAAGTGTGTTACGAGGAAAAGCACAGCGGGTATATACCGCGCTGCCCCCGGAAAGGGACGGAAATTATGCTCAAGTAAAGGAGGCCATTCTCCGAGGTTACGAGTTAGTACCTGAGGCGTATAGACAAAGGTTCCGAAATTTAAAAAGAGGGTGGAATCAAACGTATACCGAGCTAGCCCATGAGAAGGGTGTGCTCTTGGACCGTTGGTGCACAGCTGAAAAGGTGGCCGAGGATTATGGACGTCTCAGGGAGTTAGTTTTGATTGAGGAATTTAAAGGTTGCGTTCCGGAAGAGATCCGAATGTATTTAAATGAGAGGACGAATCAGTCCATCTCAGAGATGGCTAGGCTCGCAGATGAATATGCCCTAACCCACAAGACAAAGTTTTCCTCGCCAAAAAGTTACCCGAGAGACCGTCGGAATGGTAGGGAAAGTCCGCCGGCTAAGGGAGAAACTCCGCCGGGAGCTAGCACAAAAAGTGAGGATAACAGACAGGAAACCTGGAGATCTCCTGGTTTAAACTGTTTTAATTGTGGAAAGGTGGGACATATTGCATCAAAATGCTTTGCTCCGAGAAAGGAGCCAGAGAGGGAGAGAGCAGCGACCCCTATCGGGCGTGCAGTGGTAATCAGGAAGTTGACAAGAGGGCCCCAGGTAGATGGAGTACCGGAGGGGCGGGAGACATTTAGTTCCGAAGGAACCGTGTCTTTGAGGGAAGGGGACCCCCCCATCCCCGTACGAATTTGGAGAGACACGGGGGCGGAACTATCGTTAATTAGCCGTAATGTGTTAAATTTCGGCCCTCGGACGGGGGAGGTTGCCCTGAGAGGAATCGGGAACCAGACTGCGGTCGTGCCTCTGCATAGGGTCTTTCTCGATTGCGAGTTGGTGTCGAGACCTGTGGAGCTAGGAGTCCTGCCGGAGTTACCGGGGGAGGGCGTGGACTTCCTGTTGGGTAATGACCTCGCGGGTGGGAAGATGGGAACCGCCCTGATAGTTGAGGCCCCGCCCATGGAGTCCCCGAGCTATCGCGCATGCGCGGTCACTCGCAGCCTGTCGAGAGCGGCGGCTGGGACAGCGCGCAGTTTGAAATTGGCCCAGACGTTTTTACCGACCCTACACCACGAGGGTTCAGAGGGTGGTAAAACGGAAGGTAGTAAAGTAAAAGGGGGTAAGGGCGAGGAGATAGCTCCCCCCTTAGTGAAGAGAAAGGTCCTAGAGGTAGGAAATAAAGATGAGAAACGGATAAAGCTGTTAAAACGTCCAGAGTTGGACGTGGTTGATCTGTCTGGTTTGGCAGAATTGTTTGGAGAAGTTGAGAGTTCTAAAGATGTTCTCGATGGTCCCGAGAGTGAAATGAGGGCAGTCTTAGAGGAGAAGGGTATCCTTGCTGTGGAGAAGTCAGCTGACATGGCCGAGGAGGTTGTTTCAGCTCGCAGGGTTGCGCCTTCCCCAACAGGGGGCTGCCTGGAGAGTTACTGGAAGGAGGGGGGGACGTTAGAATTTGGAAAAGGTACGGGTGTTGAAAACCTGGAAGAGGCCAATGTCCCGTTTGAGTGTGTCCAAGATGGGGATACACATGGTGCTGAACCTAGTCACGGAACTCAAGGGAAAGGGGGATGTGTAGTTCCCAAATTGAATGAAGAAAATTTAAAGGCTGGACTGATATCAAAAGCAGCAACCAGGCTACAGAGACAATGGCTTGGTACCACAAAGCCTGTGAATCAATTACAGGTTGAGTTGGAAGGTAAAGGGGCCCCACACGCTATTGTTATTCCAGAGTGTGGTGTGAAAAGGCAGAATTTGAAATGCTGTCTGAACAAAGCGAGATCGCTTGCGGATCTTAAATTGGAAACTAATAGCATGACGGGTCCTGAAGAGAAAAACGACAAATTGCCTAAAATTAAGGAATTGGGTGGTCTAAGTTTGGAACACGCTGATAAAATAACTCCTATGAAAGGAGCGGGCGAAAGCCTATTTCGCCAGGGTGCCCAAGATCGCCACGAGGGAATTAACCGGAAAAAAGGCGAGGGTTAATGGGGACGCGATTTTTAAAATAGCAGAAGCCAGTTTTAAGGGATTTTGACAAAGTATGTGAATAATAAAGACAACACCCATGGAAGCTTGACTGTTAAGTTTGAAAGTAGCATAAAAATTTGTCTTTTGCATGAACCTTTGTAGATGTATGTAAGCTAAGATCACACCTCCTTAGTTATGTTGCTGAAGAAAGCAAATAAATAAGGTGGTTATTGAGCTGAAGTTTGATGCTACCAGGCGTTAGTATGGCACATGAGGTTAAGGTATTAAAGAAAAGGGGCACTGTACTTGTTACCTGTTTAGATACTGACTTGAATGTATAACAGTAGTACTCTGTGAAGAGAAAAGCTTGTGTAGTATGTAGATTCAAAAAAAAAAAAAAAATTCCTGTGTCAACCTGTTTTTAACCGCTGGTTAAAAACCCATTATGGGGGGAGGTGTTATGCCGTTGGCCCCCTCCTTTGTGAAAATCGCAAGAACTCTAGTTAAGGGGGGTCAACTGACCCAAGAGAGAGAGACGTGCGAAAGACCATGTTCTCCCAAGAAGCAGAATAAAAGTGACTTTGACTATTGGCTCATGGAGACCACCTGAAAAGCCCTCGGGCAAAGTGGGCTGGTTGAGAGAGAGATCGCATTACCTGCAACTTGATTGACACCTGCGATCCCGTGAAGAAGTATAAAGGCGGGTCTGAGGGGAGGACCCTCAGATGCACCAAGGAAACACACGAAGGAGAAACACTAGAAATCCTGCGACAACGTTTTAATAGCTACAGCCGGTGGTGGGGTTCGTGTGCGTCCTTCCCTTGCCTGGGATTGGCGACTTCACCACGGAAGACGGCCTAGCTACAGGGGAAGCCACAGATGAGAGTCCATTCCCCCAACGAGACTTCCGACTACCTCCTACAGGTTGGAAAACCTGTCGGGTAAATGCTTCATGTTCTCTGTCTTTCTAACTAAAAGTGCACCAACGCGACACTTCCGCCGGCAACTAAGTGAAACTGCCGTGATCTAAAAGACTTTTAGATATCCAGTGAACGATATAAAATCTACATTACCCCTAGACGACGATCGAGCTTGTGTTTTGAATGATTATTATTACACCGGTGTTTTAGATTGAGTTTTGATGATCTGAATGTTTTGTATTAACCATACGTTTGTGCCCTTGTTGAATAAAACGGTTGAAAATAGTAGCATCCGACTCAGCTGATCCATTTATCTTTGCTGGTAAGTTACCTGGTTACGGGGTTTTCGTAACATTACAAAGTGATAGGAGTCCCATTACCACACACCTTATAAATACACCAGAGGCTATTCATTGTTCCTCCTAAAACACACCAGGACCACATTTTCATGCTTCTTATAAACAGACAGAAACCTTTTTACACGCTTCTTATAAACATACCACAGCTCTGTTCCCCTAAAAAAAACCATACCAGTACCTCATTGACCCCCCCCCTCCTTTCCCTCCTCCCTCTAAACTCATCTGGTATACTGGAAAATCTATT
This sequence comes from Hemitrygon akajei, assembly GCF_048418815.1. Classification (NCBI taxonomy): domain Eukaryota; kingdom Metazoa; phylum Chordata; class Chondrichthyes; order Myliobatiformes; family Dasyatidae; genus Hemitrygon; species Hemitrygon akajei. The sequence continues at coordinate 41,094,724 of NC_133126.1, read as the reverse complement.
ATACTAAGTGTTACATCTAAAAAGGGTAAATTAAGTATGTGTTCATTCATTAATAAGAATTAACATCCAGTATTAGTAATATTCAACATGCTAGTCTGGCAACAACAAAATCACTAGGTTGTCAGATTATCAGAGTTCTAGTCCAATTTCAAATTGTTGAGAAAGTACAGGAGGGATGGATAAGCCGAAGGAAATATCATTGATAGGGCCAAGCCAGGGCTGCTGTGGTAACATGTTGTTTATGAAGTTGTCTGGTAGATAGCTTAATGGGGAGGGGGAAAAACAGACATGTAAAAGTGTGAAATTGTAAGAGCTGCTACAAAGATCTAAAATCAGAGGAGAATGTTAGAAAGGGCCAGCAAATTTGACAGTGTCTGCAGAAAGGGAAAACTTGAATTAATAACAAATTAATAACACCTCAATAATAAGCAAATGCTTTGGGAGGCTGGTCAAGGACTACATCTGCAGCATGCTACCACCCACACTGGACCCCTACAATTTGCCTACCAACACAACTATTACACAGTTGGCACAATAGCCACAGCCCTTCACTCTGTTGTTACACATCTGGAGAAGAAGGATGCTCATGTGAGAGTACTGTTCTTGGATTACAGTTCAGCATTCAACACCATAATTCTCTCCAGATTTGACAAGAAGCTCAGAGACCTCTGCCTTTACCCTGTCTTGTGCAGCTACATCCTGGACTTCCTGTCAGATTTCCGGCAGGTGTTTAGAGTGGGCTTCCTCACCTCCACCCCTCTGACTCTCAATACAGGAGCCCCTTCCTTTACTCTCTGTATACCCATGACTGTGTCGCCATGCACAGCTCCAATCTGCTAATTAAATTTGCTGACAATACTACATTGATTAGCCTAATCTCAAATAATAATAAGGCAGCCTACAGAGCCAGTCATCACCCTGACACAGTGGTGTCAAGAAATCAACCTCTCCCCTCAATGTTGCAAAAACAAAGGAGCTGGTTGTGGATTACAGGAGGAATGGAGACAGGCTTACCCCTGTTGACATCAACGGATCCGGGGTTGAGAAGGTGAACAGCTTTAAATTCCTCGGCACACACATCACCAAGGATCTCACATGGACTGCACATACTGTGTGGTGAAAAAAGCACAAGAGCATCTCTTTCACCTCAGACGTTTGAAGTAGTTTGGCATGAGTACCCAAATCCTAACAGCTTTCTACAGGGGCACAATTGAGAGCATCCTGACTGGCTGTATCACTGCCTGGTATGGGAACTGTACTTCCCTCAATCACAGGACTCTGTAGAGAGTGGTGTGGACAGCCCAGCGCATCTGTAGATGTGAACTTCCCACTATTCAGGACATTTACAGAGACAGATGTGTAAAAAGGGCCCAAAGGATCATTGGGGACCTGAGTCACCCCAGCCACAAACTGTTCCAGCTACTACCATCCAGGAAACGGCACTACAGCATAAAAGCCAGGATCAACAGGCTCTGGGACAGCTTCTTCCACCAGGCCATCAGACTGATTAATTCACACTGATACAACTGTATTTCTATGCTATATTGATTGTCCTGTTGTACATCCTATTTATTACAAATTACTATAAATTGCACGTTGCACAGTTAGATGGAGACGCAAGATAAAGATTTTTACTCCTCACGTATGTGAAAGATGTAAGAAATAAAGTCAATTCATGTGGATGATATGGCCCACTCATACACAAACAGAAAAAATGTGATATATAAATTTAATATACTTGATATTGAGTCATAAAGGCTGCAATATGTTTAGATAGAAGATAAGGTGCTGGTCATCAAACCTACATCAAGTCTTATCAAGACAATACAGGAAGCTAGAAACACATCAGAGTGAGAATGGAATTGAAAATTAAGGTGCCAGGCAATTGGAAACTTAAAGTCACACCTGCAGATTGAACAAAAGCAAAAATCATCATGCAATAAAGCCACCTCTTGACACTCAACAAGGAATTAAATGTTTTAGGTAACAAGTTTTTCCTTTCTGTGTCAGGACTGGACAGTTCTGATGCCAGATCATTGATCCATAACACTGACTTTTCTCTCTCCCCACAAATACAAAGTATTTCCGGCATTCTCTTTTATTTTGGATTTTCAATAATTGCCATGTTCCTCATCTGTTCCAGTTTATTTAATTTTCTCTGGCTGTCCTCTGTTTACACTCATCCAAACAGATTAGCCATGATTAACTAGGGAGCATTGAAAGCACCCATGTCACCCAGATAATCTTAATTTATCAGAGACATCCCTTTTGTTCTTTCAGTAAAATAAAATACCCTTTAAAAACTTTTCCAGTACTACAGTGATAAAGGGTTATTGCCCTTAAACCTTTGTTTCTTTCCACAGTTGATGGCTGACCTGAGAAATAAATCCAAGCAGTTTCTTTTGTTTGTGTTTTTGTTTTTCATGTATACTTTTACTACCTCAACAACTAGGTATAAGTTAAGTGATGCTGGGAGATTCATGCCTCCATATATTGTACTTGAAATTTTAGAAAGCCCTAACACATGTAATCACATATCTTCAGGCTAAACAAAATGTTGTCTGTGATTAACAAGTAATAATAATTTTAAAAATTACTGCTATTAACTTGTCTTTGCCAACATCAAAATATATTCTGATTTAAGAAAAACACTCACATGTAAACATTTCCTTATACCAAATACTGTTCTGTAAATAATTAGGTACTATATGAATCAAATATCAGTTCGACAAAGACAGCTCCAAGATTTATATAATCAATGGAGGTTCACGGTGGTTTAAGTAAACGTAATTATTAACATTTCATAACAGTATGGCTACATTAATTTGAATTTACCTTTCGAAATACTGTTTCATCTTTTTACAGGCGTAGTAGGTCCCATCTTTTAAGCTTTGTGCTTTCCAGACCTCTGAAAACGTTCCTTCGCCTATTTTTGCTATCAGGCAATAGTCTTGGGGAGAAAAAGCACTTCATTAAACAAAACACTAGTTTGCAACAAATGTAAGCCATTTGACTTTTAATTCACACCATCCCTATGTCCTTGGACCATAAGGTAATAAATCTTCACCGACCGTTTTGCACACACACACACACACGCTCAGGTGTACACAAGATGGCAGACGATGCCGGCGTAACAGTACCCGCGTCCTCTGCTGCTTCTTGTTCTCTTTCTGAGTAAATATCATCTTACCATTCATCGTCGGTTCACGGTTTAAAGTGTGAAATCATTTCTGAGGTTTGGTGCTGTTGTCTGTGTAAAATCTCTCGAAGGAGGCTCGGGCAGCGAGGAGGAGCCGACCAAGAAGAAAGGGCGCCGGCTGCTCGCTGCCATCTCGTCATCTGGTCGCCCTGGTAACCGGGCACGCCTGTCCGGCCCAGCGGACGCAGGTACGACAAGGCCGAGGTGGACCCCGGCAACCGACGGGCCACGCTCCCTCGAACGCTTGACATTTCAAGATCAATCGTTGGGGTGGAGGCATCGAAAACTAAAGATTCGATATTTTAAGTGGTTGGTATTGTGCGGGCTCGGAGCACACGCCGAAAAAAATTACGCAGCTGAAACTCCATCCATCAGGAGTCCTGCATGAAGGAATGAATCACTGATTTCACCACCTTAGCAACAGTAATCTCATCTAAATGAAGCCGAATCAAATAATAAGATTACTGTATGGTGATCCACCAAATATGATCAGCTTTTAACCGCAA